>NW_010143309.1:0-40974 GCF_000699245.1 Pterocles gutturalis
GCTCCTTCTTCACGCTGGCGTGCAGTTGGCTTTGGTCGCGGTGGTGTTTCCTACGGCTGCGTGCAGGGATCTCCCTCGGCGAGGGGGGAGCTGCCTCGCACCCTGCCTTTATCTCTTCTGCCCCCCTGGCTGGGGTGGCATCTGGATGGCATCTGATTTGGAAATGAGACCTGGGAGCGTTGTTTCTGTTGTGAGGTTTTACTTCTTCAGCTTTAGCAGACCCTGGCTGAGTTAGGGGCTGGCCACACGTTCGTAGTAAATAGTAGCCAGCAATGTACCGATCCCTCAACGCTGTCTGGATGCATCTTGATCTGGAGCGATTGGGACGTTGGAGGAATACGAGCAGAGAAATGCTGCTGGAGAGATTTATTTCAAGGAGACTGAGAGGATGGCAGAGCCGTAGTGCCGGGTAAATGGCTGGTTTACAGTCCAAGCAGTCAGCCTGGACTCTTTCAGAAAATGTGTGATAGGTGTGCATGTATTTCATGGGCATCCTCCGTGCTTCTGTGGGTCATCACTGGGCTAAAGTGCATGCATGGGGAAAAGACAGTATTTTGTCATGTTTTCATGTCCTGCTTCGTTACTGCAGCTGCAGAGTTTCAGATTGAGTAGATGTGGTAATGTTAAGCTTATGTGATTGTGGAAGCAATGATGGACAAGTTCTCGGGTATCACATTTCCAGTGGTGGCTGAGATGTGGGTGGGGAGGGGAAATATTTAATAAAGCAGGGAAGCTGTGCCTGTGCGCTGTGTTATCTGACAGTATCCTGCCTTAGTTTTTAGCATGTGATAAGCAGTTTCATTCCTCAGAATTAAAAGGGGTGAGCTGTCTTCAACCTTCTTTTTAATGCCATATCTAGTGATCAAATGCCATATCTAGTTATTCAAAAAGGGAGAGCTGTTTTTAGTCCTAGTCTGTGTTCTTCTGAAGCTGACACTTAAGCTACTAGCTATGAAACTGATAAAATTTAAAATTACTTGATGGTGTTATGATACCAAATTGTGCAAGAATCCCTGAAAGCCTGAATTATGTGTCCCTGTTTTTCATATGGTGGCCACAAGTATGTTTGGCTCATCCCTCTGCCATAATGAAGGTGGTTTTGGGCTGGGATGCCAGACTGAACTAGGATGAGCCGTGTCGTGTTTCCAGCTCTGCAGGTAAGCTCTCACAGATGGTTTTGGCTGGTGACAGGTGGGACTAACTTCAGCTAAAGTGTCAGACTGATGGGTTTGGGTTTTTTTCTCTTTTAACTGTGGCACTTGTGAGACCTGGTCTGCTCAGCGTGTCCGGGCTCAGGGGGTGACTGTCAAGTGGCGCGGGGGAGGCTGCTCCTGCTTGAACATCTGTGTGCTGCTCCTCGGCACGGTACGGCTTCTGCTCTGGCGAAGGCATCGCCCTTGGCTTTGACTTCCCTCCTGGCCCGCCTGCCACCTTGCCAGCATCACTGTGTCTGGGTGACCTGACGTCAGTGCCTGTGGGAGGGAGGAATTAAGGGCAGCAGCTGGGAAAACCCTGTCCTTGCTCCGCTCTTCAGTGGGACCTGGTTTTGGAGAGACTGGCAGAGGGGAGATCCCGCTTGAGGAGGTAGAACCAGGGGGCTGACATACAGCCCTGCTGTGTTCCTGGCTGGAAACTGATTCCCAGGGGTGTCCAGCAGGTAGCCAATGCAGAAGCTGTTCCCTGGCCTTACCCCTTCTCCTCCTCCCATCGTGTGGTATTCAAAGCTTGCAGGAACTGAAGCTCATTATAAGAGTGAATGGCTGGGGCAGTATCGGATGCTAAAGAGATTCAATATTGTTTGAGACATGGGAAAAAAGCCTCAACTTTAGTATTTTATTTTGTTAAGGGAACTTCTTGCAGTGTCTTTAGTGCTTCTGTTAAAAGTCAGGCATACTTCTGGGGTATGGAACATTGTCTGTGGATACATATGATGTACATACATGTGATACTACATATATGTGTTGTGTCTTCATTCTGATACTTGAGTATTCACTGCTTAATACAGTGACTTCAAAGCTAAGGAGGAGGAGATCTGTTGGAAAATTAACAAAGACCCAGTTTCACCTGATTTTCTCTGCTGAAAAGTCATACTTTGTTTTTTGACTTGGGCACCACCAAATTCATAGGGATTCTTTAAGGTATGAGACTGTGTTTTGTGTAGCATATGGTCCCATTAACAGTTTTATGGTGAATACCTTTTTATTTAAGGAGTAGTAGATGACATTTCCTGGTGTTTTTTTTTCTTATAGGTCTGGAAAATAAATGCTGTTCAGGAATGCTTGAGTCAAGGGCAACATGTAACTTGATGAATTTTTGGGGTTAAAAGCTATGTAGGTATTCAATGGCTTGTCCTGGTCTCTTCCTCTCTCTCCTTACACCCAGTATTTATCAGGCTTGGCAGTGATACGCTCTGACTCCGAAGTCCCCAAAGCTCTGTCTGTTATCAGAATACTCCAGTACTATGTGCAGAAAAATCTGCCGTCCTGAATTGGAGGCTATCTTGTCCAAACCTGACCTTGTCAGTCCCAAATAAAGTACACAGTTTTCTAGCTTTGTCCTGTAACTCTGTTCCTTTTTCTTTTTTTCTTCTACATAGATTTTTCTTAGCTAAATAGTACCTGCATGGCAACATCCATGCTGGGGGAGAGATGACTTCCTCTAATGTGTTATTTTTATGACAGAGTTTGATCAAAGGAAAAGCTTTTGACAGTAAGTGCTTAATCAGGGTCTTCCAGAAGAGATTCTCTCTCTGCCCACTGCCTGGCCTTGCACAGTGTCAGGCTAATCCTTGAAATAATCTGCACATAGAAATATAGCTGTCAAGCGTAGCTTTTGGGTCATAATGTTGTGTGCTTCCAGGGTTTATGTGTTTTGATCCTTCAAGTGTCTGAATAAAGGCAAGATTTCTATTTCATTTTACGGTCATTGTCATTGGTACGGGGGACACAAACAGACACACGCACAAAACAAAGAACTTAGGCCTTTTCCTAGGAGGTCCAAATTTATTAAATTTGTTTATTTATTTAGTGGTGAACTCACCTTAAAATTTAATAAGTTAGTGCTGCTTTTGGTTATGACATAAGAAAATGAAGTAAGGAGTCTTTGAAGCCACTTCAGATTTAATAAATATTAACAGGCTCTGCAGTCTTCACAGAGAGTAATTTCTGGATGTTTTTCTTCACCTTAATAGTAGTTTCTTTTGGGTAAATCTTCTTGCCTTGACTAAACTGAAAGAGCAGTTAAGGGATGCAAACCAAAAATACTGTATTTGTGGTTAGGAGCACTCTTGCTGGTTTCCCTCTCCTCTCTTTAGCACCCAGTTCTTTCTCCTGGTGCACACTCTGGTAGCAGTACATTTAATTCCATCTGTCACTGCTGCAGTTTTTCTGAGTACTTCTGCTCTTCCACAGGTGCTGATGTTCCTTGTTGAAAAACCCCGAATGCTTCAGTGTTTTCCTGATCCCATCAATGCAGGCTTTGATAACTCTTTTGACTTGCGATTAAGGGATTTATGACTAGGTTTGCTGGCTACACATGCCTAAGAAGTGTAATCATTTGATGCTGAGTCGCATGGGTATGTGTGTTTCTTGGGGTGTGTTAATACAGACTGCATTTGAAACAGAGCTCATTTCAGTTTTGAGTGATGGCTTGCTTACATTTCTGGGGGCATACCCTTGCTGTGGGCTGGTTTGGTTCTCCAGCAGCTGTCCTATGCTGCGTTGTACTTGGTTGGGGCTGACCTGCCTGCTCCATGGGCACCTTCTACATTTCTGCATTTCCCTTGTGACATGCCTGAAGGTGAGCATCTGTCTATAAACTAAACTGAATGAAGTTCAGACGCTTCCTTATTCTACCACATCTGTTTTGTAGGCTTTTCTGGGTTACTCTGTAGTCGATGTTAAATATAGAATTTGTAAACAGGGTGTTTATTTTTAGGTCAACACTTCAGGTGCAGAATAAAACAGTGTAATGCTGGCAACACTGCTGATGGACAGGAGGGAGAGAGGAGAACTAGAAGGTGGCATAAAACACAAAATATCACTTTATCCTTAGTAATCTCATAAAACTCTGTGGGAGGGGACACTCATTTCTTGACCATTGAGTGTCCCCTCCTGTATATCTAGGTGTGTGTAGTTGGTTAAGATGTTTTTTAAGGTTCTTAAAGAATATGGCAAAATTATGTGGAAAAAACGGTTAGCAGTTGCTCGCCTTCTCTGCGTCCAAATACAATGGTTAATAGATGCATTTTGCATTTCCATAGTACTCCCCTGAAAGTAACTGCACAACATGAGAGGTCTATACTTATCTTAATTAAAGAGAACAAAGCCATGCACTCCATGCTGGCCTGTATGCAATTAGTGACTGAGTGCAATTAGTTTCCAACCGCTAAAACTGTCTTATCAGAGCTCTCGATAGGACTGTCAGTGGTTTGTATTAGTATCTGGCATTACTAATGCTTGGCATTTTTTACCATGTCATAAAAGCCACTTGTTCCTTCAATATTCATTTCCGGTTTTGGGTTACTCATATACTGAAAACTTCAAATTCACTGTTTTGGAAACCACCCAGTTCTCAGAGACTGACAATTAGCAGCAGGTTTTTCAATGAAGGATACACAAGCATCTTTAGATGCTCAAAGCAGGGTTTATTTCATAATCTGAAGTTTATCATTAGCTTAAATTTTGAAAAGTGGCTTCTTCAAGTTAGAAATGTGTATGCAAAAGAGAACTTTTTAAAATAGTTTTAGCTCTAGAGCTATCTTCAGAAAACAGTCCTCCAGCCTCTCACCATGGAGGAAATGGTTTGTGTGTTTTCTTACCCACTCTCTGGATCTCACCTCTGTGTCCCCAGGTGTGCACAGTAACTGCATTTTAAAATAACTTGCTGCATGTCTCAAGGTTAACAGCATGTTGTAATTCCTGGGGAAGAGTAGCAGGGCTGCAGAGAGGTGTGTGGATTTATAACCATCAGCAGTATTTAAGTAGTATCACAGCCATAGGGATGGGGAAATGTGAAGCCTCCAGAGAAGAATCTCTTAAAAGGTAGTTTGAAAGCTGTGCATAGCCCATGATGCTGTGTTATGAGCCTGGCAAGGATATATTTTTTTCCGTCTTGCTTTTGGTAGAGCCAGCTGATGTCTGCAGCCAGGGGAAAAAGCATTTTGTAAGATGCACAACTATTGCAATAAGATAACGTGTTGCCACAGGAAAAAAATAGCATGTTCAGCACCCAAAGGCGAAATGCTGTGCATCTTCGGTGTGTGTTCTTTGCACTTGATGGCCCTTCGTGAGCACGACTTTGTCTACCCGAATCAAAATCGAGCTGCAAGGTGACCTGTAATCTGGGATCTTACCTCTGAACTCACTTTTGGGGTTGGGGCCTTCTTCATCTTTCCTCTTACACACCTTTTGCCTTCTGAGATGGGGAGTAATGCCGAGGGAGTTGCCTGCACTTACCATCCTTGAAGATCCTGGTTGCTTCCTCTTGCTGTACGTAGCTGAGAGGTTCAGTTCCCAGCAGCTGCTGTCCTGTTTCTGTGAGGCAAAGGTAGCTGTGAGGTGTGGGACCTGAGAGCAGAAGAATATCCAAAGCATCCTCGTGTGACTAATATTAGGGTGACTCTGGGCTGTGATAATCAGATAATAGCAAAAACCAGCTCTGTAGGCTACTAAGTGTTGCATCAGCTTACAAGGATCATGTCCTCGGAAGATGGAGGAGGAATAAGTGGAGTCTCTATGTTCTCTATGTAGTCTGACTTTTCAAAGCATTAAACCTCTTATAGGCGTTATTCCAGTTTGATTAACTTTACAGTTCTTTGCACTTCTGCAGTGTTTTTATGCAAGATCTTCACATTCCTCTTAAAGGCTAATCTACAAAGCAACCAAAAGATACCACCAAGCGTCTGAGATCACCGTTTGTATGAAAATGTAGTGCGGCTTGGTTCTATGTAAAACCCTGCACGGTCACGGCAGCTCTGTGGGATAACCTGGGATCGGGCAGTGAGGAATGTCCTTCCCAGCAAGCTGTGGAGTGTCTGGCTGGACACGTTGATCCTTCAAGAGAACTGCCAGCTGCTACAGGGTGCTGTGCTCCTGAGATTTTATTCAGATGTAAGAGCTTCCTGGAAACTTGCAGTAATTGAAACTAACGTCAGGAGCTTGTGAAACACTACAGAAATGAGGACTGTGGTCTTTTCCAGATTATCTGGAGCTAGGCCTGTTTTATTTCAGAGTAGTATTCTGAATACAAAGCTTTTGATGCTTATAGAAGTATCTGGGCCTGTTTTGAAGGATTTTGCTTTCCCTCCCCAGTGGCGTTGCTTATGGGACCCGTGAATGTACAGACATTGAACAGCTCCTACTGTTACTTGCAGTTATGAGAATAACCAGCCAAAGTTCTGACTTCCCCAGAAAAACTGCATTAGGAAACAGTTACAGCAAATACAATTTTTCTAAAGCTACTTCTGCTTCTTTCCTGTTTCTTCCAGTAGCAACCTTTCCCCAGTTTGAGGGCTCTGCCAACAACGATTTCCTCTAATGCTGGATCAGATCCCTCTGCAACACAACTGAAAACAAGTGAGGCACAAATAACATTTATTGGAATATTTTATAGGAGGAATGTAGAGCTTGCTTTGCTTAGCAGTTTGAATTTGCCTGGTGAAGCTCTCTGACCCTCGGCAGTCCTGTTAAAGCAGAGCAGGGACACCATATGCTTTTTGAATGAGAAAAAGTGACCAGCATTTTCAGTCCTGGTGGAATGCAAGCCCGGCTGTGTGCAGTGTCTGCTTTGGATTTCACTTGGATGCATACAGCTACCCTGGTTGGAGACTACGGGATCTGTTCAAAACTAATTTTCTGTTTTGTTGTTAATACTTTGAAATTGCATAAATATTTTTTCTTTAGAGATAAGCTTTAAGTATTAAGCTGTTGTCTGTGACTCATTAATCTGCTGTTGGTGACAGTTTGTTGTCTTTGTTAAATAATGGAAAATCTTCCCATGCAGTTTTTATTCCTTATTGTCTGAAGCAAACTACAACTGTTTATTTTACCCTGAAGGTGGCTTTCTTCTCATCTGGCTGAAAGTTCATCATAACATCTGAGAGCTAATACGATAGTACAGCAGACCTCACTCACTTCACAAAAAATTGCATGTGCGTATTTAACTGTTGAAGAATTGAGAATTGTGTTAGATGAGTTTTGGAAACACTACACGGACTGACACAAAAAAGAGTGTCTGTTTGCTTTCAAGGCAGTGTTTGTTTTTTGGTTTTTTTTTTACTACTTCCTTTTCAAAACCTCCAACTGAACCAAATGTTGGTAGTTACATAGACTGGCATTTTCTAGAGCTTTTTTTAATTCAGTGATTTAATTGCTATGAAGTTAATACGGCATGATTGTGAAAGTCAGAAGAAAAGTGGGTAAAGACGGGAATTTTACTGAAAATGATAAGAAGGGATTGGACCTTGAACATGACTGCTGGTTATCTGAAATGGGAGATGAGAAATTGTGTTTCGGAAGCAGATGCATTGCTGGTGTTTCCGAACAGTGGAGGAAATGCCAGATGCCAACTCTTGAAGTAGATTAAGTACAAGTATGCAGATTTTCTTTCTTTCAAGTTGATAATAATTTGAAATGACTTCTTTTTCTTTTTTAAATAAAGATTAACCAGTAGTTTCAACTCTTAAAAGTTTTTTGTGAAATGCAGTTGTAGCTAGTGATGCGAGTATCGTCACTGGCACGCGGGGGAGAGAAAAGCGCCGTGCCTGGCAAGGTGGAAAGGAAAACTTGCTGGTAGCCAGTCCAGTAAAGAAAACACCTTTATTTAAAGGTATTCAGTTCTGTGAGGTTCAGTAGTCCTGTCACTCCTGAAGGGAGACAGCTTCTTCTGTCCCCTGTGTGTTCTTGTGCACGCCCTTGTGTAGGAATGCTAGCGTGAACTAGTCTGACCTCTTCTGTAGCCTTGTTGACTTACATACCAGATCCAGACTTTTTTCTGGACATGTGAGCTCTTATTCAAAGGTCTTTAGGGCTGGTTATACACAAATTGGACACAGCTTTCCCATCTTACTGTTTTTCATGATTCCTGGGCACCCAGAAACCTTTCCACTTGGTGGCAAACAGTCTTCTGGTTCAGAAAAACTTGCTTTCACGTCTTCTGGGTTGCGTGGCTGCCTCATTTGAAGGAGAGGTTGTATCGGGGCGTGTTTTTCATTCAGATTGTTGCACTGCAGCTCTTGGAGGCCTGAGGTCTCTGTTATGCTGTGGGACATCAAAGTTGAGTGCAGCAATAAAAACCCAGAACAGTCCTTGATTAAAACTGCTGTTTAGTTTCTGAAGAATTTGTACTATCCAATAAATAGAAGGGTTTGGCAGGAGGAGTTCATATCAGAAGGATATGAACTAGCCCTTTATTGTATATTTACAGCTTTTCTTTTCACCCTAAGGGGAGCCTGTTCCTGTTTCTTGTCATCTCATCTTCCATGACTTAGGTCTTGCGTAGAACAGATGCCCATTTACAGCCGTCCAAGTCCCCACTCAGCTTTAGCCAGCCTGCATAGATCCTGAAGCAGCGTGAAGGCCCCAGATGCCTACAACAAAGAAATACAAAGATGTCATCTTCCTTTTTCTCCCCCCCCTCCCCTACTCAGTAAATTTGATGTTCTGTAGTTTGCTTTTGGGCACAGATGGAGCTTCTTGGAATCCCTAAAATATTCAAGAATAATGCAATATAATGGTTTTTAAAATTTTTTTTTGACATCGATGTCAATTATGTAAGCAGATCAGAGGTTAGTGGGAGTCCAGTGCTAACTGCTGGTTCAATCATGCCCTGCAGTCTTCAGCATGCTTCTGTCAGTAATGCAAAAAGTCTCGGAATTCCAAGTTTCCATGACTTTGAGAGACTGTATCTGTTAAAACATTTGTGTAGTGTAAACAAAAGGCTTGATATCCCCAAACCTGAATTTGAGCCTGATTGGTAATTAAACTTTCGGGATTCTTCTTGAAAAATGAAATCCATAGTTTAGTTTTTAAAATTCCAAGGTTTAAATATGTAAATATTAATGAAGTAATTGGGAATAACTTGGAGCTGGAAGAAGTCCTGGTTAAGAGACTGACAGAAGTGTCAAAAATATTGCTCTCTGCCTTAATTTCTGCTCCTTCCCCCATATTTTTTGCAGAATTTTTGGGAAGTCTGTGGGTTGTCTCTGATGAGGTGGCCTCTCACTTTTGCTATGAGGTACCACAGGCTTCTCTCTGGCTTTGGTGTGAAAAACAAACCATTTCTTAGGAGTGGTTGGATGAAGAAAGATGGAATCTCTACAGATATCCCCCTTGTGAACTTGGGGAAGCTTTGAAATGGGCACAGCTGAAGTGGTTTTACAGTGGCTTGTGGGGCACATGGGTGCATACAAGAAAACCCTCCTGCCCCTTCTCCACCCCAGCCATAACTGCGCAGAAAGATATGCTGTGTGTCTATGGCTCTTATTCTTAAAGTATTTTGACCTTTGGACCTTTTATCATTGCCAACTGAGGTGTCATCATGGCATAAATAAACCCGTCAGTTCAAGCAGTGTAATTCTGGCCATCATCCCAGTCTTAGAGGCAGACTTAAATGCCATCCTGTAGCTGGTTTTTAAGTTGCTTGGTCTGATTGAAATGGTGACTGAAATAATCTTATTTCTTCTCCCTTGGTTTCTTCGCTTTGTTACTAAACTCTCTGTCCTGCTGTCTTTGTGTTAATTTAAATCTATTTCAAGTCTGAAGGCTCAGCAATGTGCCAGGTTGCTATTTACTGTCATTGGGTTTGTATCATTTTAGCAGCTTGACGGGCTTCACGGTGTATTTGTGACATTTTGAGATGAGAAAATACTTTGTTTTGAAACAGAGCATGCAAAAAGTATGGTAGAGTGCTTGTACAGGCTTGGTTAATAAACTGAAGAGCTTATCCATTAAATGCAAACACCATTGGATTCATAGGTTACCCCACGTTTGGGATCAGAAAACCAAACTGGCAGAGATTTTTTTTCTACCTCTTCTCTGTGTCCAGTACATCTGGTGTTGAAACACTGTGGAAACCTTGCTGATAGCTCTGTCAAGAGAACAGCTAGCTTCTCTTGGGAGAAATGGCACTTAGCACGTAACCATACTTCAGTGGTGCTCGGTAGAGGAGGGGAGCTGCGTATGTTGAAGTGCCTTGATTTATTTAAAGACTTGCTCTAAGATATCTTGTTCCAGTTGTTTCAAGCAGCTTCAAAAATGTAGTTGTTGACAGTGATGTGTAATTTTTTTTGTCATCTGCAGTTATGAGGCAAGCACCATTAAAATGTTAATTTCCTACAAATATGTCCAAATTGGTAAGAACTGGGCTAGTTTATGGTAATAGCCTCAGCTGACTAGTTTACTTTTTAGGAAGAGTCTTTGCATCTTCCTTATGGACTTATGTAGCACATAATTTCTGCTTTCTTGAAATTATGCAATTTTTTGTTTAGTTTTCCTCAACTCTACGCATGCTTTAAGGAAGTCTCAAAATTGCTTGTAGAATATGACTGCATATTTCTGTCTTCCCTTTCCTCCATCGGTCATGCATGCAGCCATGTACGCCAAGCTGCTGAAGGTGGGTGGGCAGCCGACCTGCTCTGTGTATGTCTGGAGACGAGTGGGTTACGGTTGCTGGCTGGAGTTCATTTGTGGCAGTGTTGAGTGTTTTGGGTGACAAGTTATTTTGGTTTTGTTTGCAAAATGAAATTGGTTTTATGAACTAATAAAATTTGTGAGAAAAGATAGTAATGAATGGGAAACTTAACTGGAATAGTGTCCTTTTTTTCTTTTTTTTTTTTTTTCTTTTCGTCTTTTTCCCCTTTTTATTTCCCTTCCATGTAGTTCCCTATGAGTATCTGACTCAGACTCCATCGTTTTTTCAGAGGTTATTCCACTTCCTGGCATAGACCCACACTGTTGTCCCCCATCTGTAACTGCTGGAGTTCTGAGGGGACAGCTGCTGCTCAGCCTCACGTTTGTACTTTTCCACCAGTTGCCTATTTAACCAATCATGACTGCTGCCACATGTGTGGCAGCCTTTTTCTGGGCTGGACTGGTGTCTGTCTTGGGTCCTCTACTTAGAGCAGTTAGAGGTATCACCAAAATTGGCTTTTTTAACAGCAGTTGATACTATGTCCAAAGGTTATTGGAAATGAGAATGGAGGAGATGCCCAGACTGCATGTACCTCTTGGGCAAATCAGGCTTAACAGCAAAGATTTCCACTTATTTTTGCTGTCCAAAGCATGTTGAAATCAACATGTGAAACAAAGAGGTCTGCAGTTATGGCAGAATACCCAGGCAGTTTACTGAACAGAAGTGTTGATGTGCAGGATGGTGATTATACTCCGTATGGCCCCTCCAGTTTCTTATGGGGTTGGATACTCTGCTGCCTGGTGTGGTTATACTGGCTTGATCCAACCTAAACCTGTGCGTTTGATTTGGTGGTTGGTTTTTGTTGCTGTTGTTGTTGGGTTTTTTTGGGTTTTTTTTGTTTTTTTTTTTTCTTAAATTCGGGTTTACTGTTGTAAGCATGGGTACACAGAGCAGATACTCTGCCTTCTGAGGGAACGATGCAGTTTGAAATGTGAGGGAATAGAGGTTTGTTCCTGTAAGGGAGATTTTCTCGAACAGGATGGCCTTTCAACCTTAAGCCTGCCATGTCACTATGTTAAGAGTGGTTAAATAGCCGATTTATTTTTACACTAGTAATTGCAATCCAGAGATAAAAACTGTCTTTCGCATACTGTGATTCAGTTCTGTTTATAGGAAATGTGCCAACAGTGCAGACAGGCTTACGTGAAGGGTTGCAGTCTGAAGAAATGGAGCAGAGGTCTGTGATACCTAGAGGACAAGTTTGGTGCTTTCCCGTGTCATGCAACTTCCTCTGCTATTTCTAAACTCCACTAAGTGGAGAAAAAGATCCCTCTCATAATTTGATGAGTTGTGTGGGTGAGAATGGAGGAAGCTCTTTTCCGGAGTACCACTTTCCAGTGGAGCTGCTGTTTGCATTTCTGTTGGTCTGGTGGGAGCTTGACCTTGAGTTTTTTTACTCCGTGATAAGATTTCAAGGAATAGTTTACATGGTTTTTACAAGTTGCTGTGTAGTAGAGACAGTGCCAGAAAAGAAGCTGGTGCCAGAACCCAGACTTAGTGCATGAAACTTGCCATTTCTCCATTACTCCTTTGTGTAATTTGGAAAAATCCCTCCTTCATGTGGTGTGCAGTGTAGCAATCTTTCACATAGTGTCCTTTTACATATTTTCTATGCACGTTTTTGTGCAATCTTCCATGCCTCTTCATTTAGAAGTTGACATGATGAGGAATTACAACACTACAGCATTGCATAATCCACATAGTTATTTTATTTTTTGTTTTCTGCCCTATCCCTTCTGTGCCTGTAGCACCAACTTCAGGAGCATTTTAATGGTTTTGCTGGGAGGAAGGGAGAAGGAACAGAATAAGCAGCAGCAGTGCTACTTTATAAGCTCAAGGCCAGTATATAGGAAGAAATTAAAGATTCTTAACTCTAGTGGTGGTTGTAATTTAGTAAGTGCTAGCTATGTCTTCATATACCAAAGATGTTCAACTTCTTTGCTCATGAGGGGCAAACTTAAAAGTTTTTGATTTATTAAAATTATTTTTATGACTGTATGGCTGTTGTAGAGCTACTGGTGTTTGGTAAAAGACTCAATTCCTTCCATTGGCTGTGTGCTGACTATAGAAATCAATGACGGACATCTCCAACCCTTATCTGGTTTTTTTTTTGTGTGGTTTATTTTTGCAACATAGATATTTTGAGCCTTAATGGATTCTCAAATCATCAGCATAAGGGTTAAAGCTTGCAGAAGCAAGTTACGAAGTGCTGTAGACAAAATCACTGCATCCTGGGAATCTTCCTCTTAAAACTTACATCTAGGTGGTTTCATGATGGTCTTTGTTCCTTGCTTACAGAGCTGTTAATGTTGGCTGTCTCCCTAAACTGAGGGAAGCCTGTCGGGATAGACCATCTTGCTGTACTCTGATTATTAGTCTTGTTCTCAGTGAGGTGCCCTGATAGCTGAATGATTTGGGGACTGTGAACGTGGCCCTGTGGTTGCTTTGTGAACAAAAAAGTAGGTGAGTTCATTTTATCATTGTGTATATAGCACAGCAGTTGTAGGTCTGTGGTCTTTTGCCCAACAGCTTTAGTAACTCCTTCTATATGGTTTTGCCATCAGTAAAAATGTAATGCGTAGGTAGCTTGGCACTGCTGCACCTGTGAAGTGTTGTTCAAATTTGTGAGCTGCCTACACATGGTGTGGTGGATGTTTGTTGGTCAGGACTGGGGCAGGCTTCTGTTTCAGTGTTGGGCTGCACTCGTCGCTATGCTCAGTGGAGGTACATGTGCTGCTTGGAGGTCAGCAGAGATCCGTCAGGCTACCGTTGTTAGCCATGAGTTGCATCCTGCGTCAAATGTGTACATTGTTTCTCTGTTTTTCATTGAATAGCAAGGTGAAATCTTTGTTTATCAGAAAGGAATATGTAGTCATTCTTCAAAACTAGACCATGTTTTATACCTTTGTTCTGTTTCTGAAGGTTGCTGGGTGCACTATGAGCAGTCACCCAGAGCAGATGGAGTGCGTGCCTGCTGCTGCTGAGACCTCTGCAAGAAACACCTGCTAGGTCCAAGCCATTCTGCATAGACCTTGTAAAGGCTGTTCTCAAAGTGTCTTTCTCTAAGCCTAGATTATGGTTTGTTTCCACAGTGTCTTTTTTTTTTTTTTTTTTTTATCACTACCCCCATTCTCTGATTTATCTGTATTTATCATCCAAAGATGATGAACATGTGGTTGAGATTATGAAAAAAAACCACAGTCAGCATTGAACAGCAGGTATATGGTCTCAGTAACTTGCACTTTTTTTACTTGGAAGGACAGAATTAAAATTCTTCTTCAGTGCTGGCAGGGCTCACACTTTGTAAACAGTTTAGTGATCACCTTCCATATATTAGTCTGAATAAGACATTCCATGCTAGTATGTGTATTTCTGAGTGTAAATGTTTATTTTAAAGCAGATTGTAAAAGGCCAGCTTTATTCTGAGTGCTGCGTCAAGCTGGGCTTCTTATACTTCCATTTCAACAGTGGAAAAGGAGATATATGCAGTGATAGCCTAATCTTACCCTGTGTTAGTCATGTCCTGTTGTTCCCCTCCGTCATCCCCATCTCTCTTTGTTTTTATAGGCAGAAGTTGTGGTGCTTGCTTATGGCAGTGCTTCCCCTGTGCCCCAGCTTCTTTCTTGGTTGAAGCCCAGCCAGACCTGAGCTGCCTGAGTCTTCCTGTGTGCAGAGGCTCTTGCTGAGCTGGTGGTGTTCATCTTCCCATCTTTGCCCTCAGCTCCCCTGAGTTACAGTAGATGAAATTCAGAGTGAGGAAGCAGAAAAAAGCCTTTCGTCAATGCAAAGCTGTGACAAGCTTCTATTCCATCCCTCAGAGGAGGGACTGAAGCTCTGGTGTGGGACTGATTTCTGAAATGTGCTTCATGGCAGCTTCATAAACACTATCTTTAGGGTGAGGCTTCACAGTAGTTCAACTTGATTTAGGTGCAGGTGGCTGCTGTAAACTTTCTGATGCTTTCTCCCTCTGCCCATGACCAGAAATATTCTGTGTGCGGGAGGCACGACAGCTCCAATAGTTTGTGCAGCCATGAGTGAGGCTGCATAGCTGTCTGCTCTCATTAGACTGACCTTGCCGGAAAACAAACACAAAAATTAGTTGTATCAGCACTGAGGGGATAAATTAAATGAGTGGTCAAGTGACATAAAGGCCATGGCAGAAATGAACGGGGTTGCTCCCTTTGGTGTCAGCCTGTGATCAAGTTGTCTTGCGGCTCGGATCAGGGTGGGTATGCAGCAGGGGGGACGGGGTGGTGCGATGGGTGACCATGATGGGAGGGTTTCACCAGGAGGGCGATAAGCTTTTACTGCTATCATGCTGCCTGTTTTGTGGGATATCTGCTGTGTTCACCGGGCAAACACGGCTGCTAAGAAACTACCTGCACCCTGTGGTGTGACCTGGCGGCTCCTCCAGTCTGTGTGTGGTGTTTGAGCTCCGCTCTGCAGGCAAAGCCGCTTTCGTGCAGGGTTTTTGGTCCTGCTCTTCCAATAGTAAATGTTTCACTTTTCTCTTTTTCACACAGGTGTCTTGAGGAAAAAAATGAGCTCTATCCTCCTGTTTTGTGAGTTAAAGCTTGCTAAGTTTAGGTTTCATAATGAAAGAGAGATGGAGGTGTGTAGGGCGTTGACGTGTTTGCGGAAGCGGTGTGTTTTTGGAGGTGTGATGTTAGCTAAGGGATTAAGCACAAGGTACAATCCCACAGCTGCTCATCTGAAGCAGTCACTGCCCTCAGCTTCTTTTGTGACACACTGGTGTGTGACCTGTGTAGGTACATGCATGTGGTTTGGGCCTCTTTTGGTGCCTCCCCTGCTCCACCGACAATTTTCCAGTGATGAGCAAGCCAAGGCCCCCACATTTCAGCTGCTTGGGCGCTGTCCCTAGCAGTGGCAGTTGCGGCTCCCCCTTCTCCCTCCTTTTGTGGAGGGTCACTGGAGGTGCCTCCTCCTCTGGCTTGCTGAAGGGCCTGTCCCTAGGCGGTTGAGGGGTTAAGGCCGATGCCTTGCACAGGTCTGAAACTTTGCAGTGACTGCACAGCACTTTTTGGGAACTTCTGCCTTAAAATGTTTGCCAAATACATCTGAAGTACTCTCTGGCTGAGGCAGGTACAGAAGAGAGTCCTGCAGCCCCGCGCAGCCATGTTCTTTGTTTCCCCTCTCCCCCCAGCCCCTTCTGTCTGCTGCAGCTGAGCTGAAGGTTTTGAGGACAAGTCGCTTTTATTGTACAACCCCAATTTGTCTCCCAGGCAGCTTCATGGTGTGAGCTGAATGACACGTTAAGTCTCTTTTGGAAAAAAATAGATTTGAGCGTAATGCATATTCATGAAGCTGCATTATGGTTGCTGTGACAACCTCACCGCTGGCAGGCAAGATCGGTATGTTGAACTTCTGTCTCCAGTCTCCCTGTTGTACCGTAGCACATGTCATACAGCTTTCCATTTTTTTTTCTCCCTCCCCTCCTCCCCCCAGTCAGTGGCCAATTTAAATTGTTTCAGAGTTGATGCTTAATTAATAGCTGCATCTAATTAAGCCTGCAACACTTGAAGCACAACTTCCTGCTCATTTCTGACCCATGTTAATCGAGTGTTGCTTCTGCCAGCAGTCTGTAACGCAGAGGGCATGGTTCCAGTGGGATTTTCTTTGTTCGTCTCCCTTTAAACTCAAGGGAAAAATAAACTTGAGTTACTAAGCGTGATATTTCTCCACACCATAGGTAGCCTAACGGATAACTTTGTCTGTCATGCAAAAAACACCAACAAGGTCTATTCCCCTAGTCTGTCCCTATGTAGTCTAGCCTATCCCTAGAGTTTTCAGGACTCCTGACCCTGAAGGGGTTGGGAGCTTTTAGCAGGTGTTGCTCAAAACCAGAAAGCAGTTTGCTCTGTAAATGCGTTACATCATGTTATGACCCTGGGGCCATGGGTGACGTAATTGGAGGAAGAATTTGTCAGGCTGTGATTCTATGGTGGTGACTAATTCCAGGATGAACCTGTGACGGGTTGAGCGTGGGGAGAGCTCAACTCTGAAGGTCAAGACTGGCGTGTTTGTTGATGTTGGAAACTGAGGGCACTCCCACAATGCTCGTAACTTCTGAACAAACTTTTGTGTTTGTAAGCTGTTCTTGGCCAGTCCAGCTGGATGTTTGGCCCAAAGTATTGCTGTTTCTTGGTTTCTAGTGGGACATGATGATGTTGTTTTCTACAGAGAACTTGACATATTGCATAGTCCTGAGTGACAGAAGTCTCACATGGGTGCTGTTCATGAAAGGACTGCATTGAGTGAGGTTTGCGTCCCTTCTGTGTGCTTAAGTGTCTTGTTGCGTTGAGCTTAATGTAAAGTTTTAATGAAATGTGCCAACTTCGTCTATACAAAACCACTGCCTGTTGTTCAAGGGGAGATGCTGTGGGTAAGGTTTGGCTTTCTTCACAGCTGTAAGCGTTCTGGAGAGCAAATTGGGAGAAGTGTGTGCGCACAGGGGGGAGAAAAGTTGAGCAGACAAGGAGCTCTCAAGTGCAGTTGATCTTTCTCTGGTTAGTTTCTTAAATATTAATAAGTACAAAATGTTCAGACAGTGACTTCACATGAGATTCTGTCCATTAAAATGAGAAATTGGGGGGAAAAATCATGTAGCAAGAGGGAACTTTTTGCACAGAGCAGTATGTAGAGCTGGACCATGAATCTGTTGTAGGCTTAGATGTACTCACTGAGGTTTCCCGTTTTAGTTAGACGTGTCCAGAAAAAAACAAGCTTTGTTTTCAGTATCAGTTGGTATGTGGATGGCCTGAGGGTATCACATCATGTTCCTGCTCTTCTGTCAGCTCTTTTACAATAATACGCAGGAACATTTCAGTGAAGAAGTAATGAACACCTAAAGTAATCCTGATTCTTTCCACTCCCTCAGTTTGCACATCCTCCCCCCTCCCCCCCGCCCCATGATAAGACCGAAACATCCTGGTGTTGACACTATGTCTGTACTTGTTCATTCACACACAGCCTTTCTTTTCGTGGATACCAGAGCTCTTGCCTTGGACTTCTGCAGAAAGACATTTTGAGATTGAAAGGAGAATGTGAAGGAGTAGGATGTAAAGATGGGAACTGGGGGTGTGCTAGATTTGCTTCAACTCCTATGTTGTCTTCAGCTTTCTGAAATGCCGTCTTTCTTGCAAGTGCTGTAGAAGTCACTTTGCTGTGTCATAGTCTTGTATGCCCTTTTTAACCCGAGGGGAAATTAATCCATGATGTTTTAGTGGGTTTTTTTGTTGCTGTTTTCCCCCAGGCTCCAGATGAATACTCGCTGAGGCAATGCTGTTTGACTTTGTGTAGCACATTTGTATTTTGTTAACAGCTAAGGAAGACTGAATCGCTGTGTTGTAGCACAGAGTCCTTTCTCTGAGAAAGTGCACATGAAGATTTGGCTGTTCAACCTCTGCCTGGTCTACCAGGCCACATACTCTGATTCCAGCATATTCTTGTCTAAAAACCAAATGCAACTACAGAGAACCAAAACCTATAAGCCACCTGTAGAAGACTCTGGGGCGTGTTAAGGTGGATTTCAGACAGTAGCAGTGCACTGCGTGCTGCCCTTCCCCGAGTTCCCTCCTCTCTTCTGTATCCCAACCGCTTCCATGTTCGTGCAAGAGCATGAGGGGAGCAGTGGCACGAAGGGGTCGGGATGTCTGTAGGAGCAAGCCCCATAACCAAGCCTCTTCAGGCTACACCAGGCAGGTGGGCTCTTGTGTTTCCCCAGCAGCTGGTTGTCTCCTTGCTGAACCCTCTCTGTAAACATAGGCAGAAAAAGCTGTGCTAGATCTGCTAATGATTTTTATGTAAAAGTTTGGGAAAACTTGATTTTTCTCTACTTATTGTAAGTTTGGAATGTGTGCATATGTTGGTTTGGGGTTTTTGGGTCTTAATATTTTCGTTTAAATTGAACATCCAACCGTTATTTGGGGGCTGATTGAGGGTTTTCATATTAGGTCCAAATAAAGTAATCTTTTTTCTGTCTCTGTGTAAGAGGAATAAAACCTCAGCCTTGAAGGATTTGGTTTAGCAACTAGATAGTAATGGCAATTAAAAAAAAAAACACGTTTAAAGGTGACTTTTTAAAAAAATGTGGAAAATATAGACTTCTTCCACTAATCAAGCCCTGTATACATAAACTGTTGCCTGTTTTTTCACTAGATGGTTTGGGACTTCAGGATAATTTTTACAGGCTGCTGTTGAATTTTGCTGGTTTGACCTCTGCTAGTGGAACAAGAGAAATAAAAGCCATGTTTGTAAAAACCTGGGTGCCTGAATAGCCTTGTTTGTAAGCATGTTAATGTAAGATATCCTTACTGTATTACAACGGAGGACCTGCTAGTATTATTAGATCTGGCTGAGGTGCAACAAAGTTGGACCTAAATCAGTCTTGCAGAGTCAGCGTCTGCCTTGCTGTGCTCTGCAGCACTTTCTGTTACAGCGTTGAATATGGGAAAGATCTTCTGTTGCTTACATTCATGGTAGGGTGTTTGCAGAAATAAGCTCAATTAGGGAGGATGGATTTTATTTTCTTGAACATAAGTTAAAAATTTGCAAGCGTGTTACCAGTCTTAATTCCTCTTTGTAGCTTTTTTTGTTGTTGTATTGTGAGAACAATTATTGTCACATGCATGACAGTATTGGGAAATGAGCATTTACAATGCACAGAGTTAAAATATTTGTATTTTTATAAGTTCATGATATTTATTTGTGGTTAGTTTGAAAACAGAGGGAGATATGTGTCGGCATTCACAGTCTGAGCTCTGCATGTGCAAAACTGCATGTTGTTTTTGATGTTGCTCACATGGGGAGTTACTAGAAACAGCCTGAAGCTTACAGCTGAACCAGCTGAGTCCAGGTTGTGGACGGGTAGTTGGGAGAGGGTGAGGGGATGAATAGCTATGATAGCAAAGCAAGTGTTTTGATAGTTACTGTATTTTACAGTAAGTCTAATTCTAGGTTAGATTCTGGTCTTCCATTTTACAAAAGCTTCCTCAAGCTTATCTAAACTTGACCCAAGTCACTGAGCATACAAAATCAGCGAGAAACTTTTTCCTAGTGAGCCTGAAACTGCCAAAAAGTAGCCATATTTATTGATCTTTATCTGAAAAGAAAGTTGCTAGTTGCAAGAACAGGCTGCTGACATAAAAAGCCTGTCTTAGGTCATTCGTTTGGCTGGAGGCCAGATAATGAGTTTCTATAGGAGCTTGTTGGCAAGCCTAGGTTTTTGCTTAGGTTAATGTAATGTAACTGTAAGTAATATGGGAGCCTGGTACACTCAAAACAACTTTTAGACAAAATGATCTTATTAGTTTTCAATTATAATGGAGTAGTATTTTTATATAACAGCTTCTTGTACTTAAAGCACTTAAAAAAAGTGGCTAGGAACATGATTCTTTACTATTTCCTCTTTTAATGGTCAGCCTACTAAATAATACTTTAAAAATATTGACGCTGATGACATCTCTTTTTGCTAGCCTCTGTGTTACAGGATTTAAGCCAAATGTGTTCAGTGGAGTGATCTCTTAGTTCTTTAAAGAAAGGTTTGCATTATTAAAAGACCAGGTGGTAATGCACTTAAGGGTAGGTACATCAGTTTTACTAGTGAAAAATACCATAAATGTGTTCATGGGTACATCTCTTGACTGGGGCTGAAATTCTGTGACTAGGGCTGAAATGCATGAACTGTGCTAGGAGGAGGCTGGAGTTTAGGAAGTGTTCCCATCCAGTGTCCAACCCAGGCAGTCACACTGCTGAGCCTTTTTGAGGGCCTCATGGTTCTTTCATTGCCTGAAGGCAAAGCTTGAAGAGAATGGTTGGAGATTGATCTGTCCCAAGAGGTTTTTGTTGCCTCCCGCTTCTTTTGTGTGGTAAGTGAATGTAAATCCACTCTAAGGGGAAAACTGAATTAAGATCTGGAAACGTCCATTGAGGTGCTTTATATGCCAGGCTATGAAAAGAGGTCCAGATCCAGCCCTGGTCTTAGGGGAGTGGTGGATAAACGTGGCTTTAACAGGAGGACACTGAGAACTCCTGATTCCACCCAGGACAGCAATGCTCATCTGCAGATTTGAGTTAACTGCTCCATTGATACATGGAATGGAGATGGCTTGGGATGCATGGAGATGGCTTGGAATGTATGCTTGTCCTCCATTTGTATGGGCTGATGAGTGCTGACAAGAAAAGGAATAGCACTCTACCATCCTTATTAGTTTGTCATGTAGCTGTTTCATTAGCAGTGATGGTATGGATGATGAACAAACAAGGTCTGGTTTAGAACTTCTTTGTTGTAGGTCTGACTCGGTATGTAAAACTGCTTTAACATAGATGGAGATCTTTGGGATGGGAGGGAGCATGATAGAATTGTTCCGGTGCTTATCAGGGGCTTAAACTTCCCTGACAGCATTTGTTCTCTAGTTGCTATTAATAGTAGGGCCTAGAGGTATTTCTGGATGTGATAGCTGACAAGTTTCTTCATCAAATAGTCAATGAATGAGGAAGAAGTGTTTCTATTTTAAACTTAGCTTTGACAAGTAATAGAACTTCAAAGAAAAGCAGTTCATAGAAAATAACCTTGGTGTGAGTTACTACAAGTGGTTCTCTTTAAGTGAAAGATTAAACTCAGGGCTGCAGCATTAAGCATCTCTGATAAAGGAAGAATTCTGTGGGTTTTTTGCCAACTGCACTGTAGGGGATTTGTATTAGTTTCAAACTTACGTGTTTAAGTGAAGGGTGCTGATAAACCTTGGCAGAGGTGCAAACTAAGGCAGATTTTGAAGGGAATGATTTGGTTTGAACTTGGAGTGAATAGTTGCTGCCAAAGTGTTAGGATAAGCGCAGAATCCACAGGGAAAGATGAAGAGCTCTGTTGAAAAGAGGTTTGTGTTAGGAGGTGAGAATTGCCTCAAGTGCAAAGGCTGTGGGAGCCAATAGCAAAAGGCTCTTCTTTCTTCCTCTTTATTTATATGCCTGAAGTGATGCATGTCTAGATCTGCCTTTGCTTTTTCATCTCACATCAGTGCCTGGGATGATGTGCCATGAAGCTAAGTATGTTTTTTAATGAAGAGGAGGGCAGTGCTGACCATAGGGAAAAAAGGATTGTAACAGGAACAGGTGCCTCAAAATAAATTTTCATCACTGCAAAAGTCTGTTTGCGAGTGTGTAGCAGCAACCTCCAAATGGAATGCTCTGAGCTGAGGAACAGAGTTTGTAGGAGCGAAATTTGTAGTTGGTTTGTTGTAAACTGCCAGAGTGGTAGCTTGCTAGAGTGGCAGGATCAGAGAACTACCTTTTATTTAAAAAAAAAAAAAAAAAAAGGAACTTGGGAGCTTTGGTACAGAGCGTGATATATGTAGAGCATTGAATTGGACCAATTTAGCAGGTCTCATTTAAATTGGAAATTATATTGTGCCGTGTCTTGGAAAGCTGCCATCACAACAAGTGTACATAAATTAATTCAGCTTCCTTCTATTGTCTTTTAAAAAGCAAAATGCTTCTCTCAGTACAATTTATGATTTATAAATTAAGTATTGTTCATGTCAAATACTGTCTCTGGAAGTGAAATGTCCTGGGCATTTCTCATTTTTCTGGATGCTATGGCACCTGCATGTTTTGCAAAAATACTGGCTGTGCTGTTTCTTTTACAGTAACGTTTTGATCATGGTAGTTTTTAAAAAAATGTGAAAACGTCACTAATAAAGTCATTTGCTGTTGCTTCTCAAAGGGAGTAACAGAACTATGGCAAAGGATATACAAGATTGTCAGTAGTGGTAATTTTAAAGATTTTGACAGTGCATCTGAATGTGATTTAGATTCAACTTCAGCAATCTCTAGTTTTTGGTCAGATGTTCTGTATGGATCTGGCTGGTGGCTTTCTTCAGTAAACCCGTGGTACTTTCTGTTCTTGTAGCCTGAAGCAGTAGGGAGGTATGATAGCCTCCCTACTCTTTTGCTCCAGTTTTTTCTGGGAATTTAAAGGTCTGTTGTGAAGATTAGTGGATTTTCATGTCTTTGATTAGAAGCATCAGCAAGTTGAAGAATGTGGATTTACCAGTTTAGCTTTTTTCTTTCCTGTAACCTGTTACTTCCTAATCTTTCTTTGGATTGCGGGCTGTTAGCTTGTGCCCATTCTGACTTTCTTTAAAAACAGCCAGGAGAAAGAGGCTGTAATAGTGTGGGAAGATCATAGAATCATAGAATTGTTTGGGTTGGAAGGGACCTTAAGGATCATCAAGTTCCAACCCCCCTGCCATGGGTAGGGACACCCTCCACTAGACCAGGTTGCTCAAAGCCTCATCCAGCCTGGCCTTGAACACCTCCAGGGATGGGGCATCCACACCTTCCCTGGGCAACCTGGGCCACTGCCTTACCACCCTCACAGTAAAATATTTCTTCCTAATATCTAATCTAAATCTACCCTCTTTCAGTTTAAAACCGTTACCCCTCATCCTGTTGCTACATTCCCATGATAAAGAGTGCCTCCTCATCCCTACTGTAGGCCCCCTTTAAGTACTGAAGGCTGCTATAAAGCTGGTAAATCATCAACTACTGCATGAAAAACAAACCATGCATCTGTTACACTGGAAAAAATGCCTGTTAAAAAAGCTAAGCTGCAGCATGTTTTTCTTCCAGTGGTAGGAGGGCTCTTGAAAGATGGTTAGAAGTAGTTAGTGATTAGAATGCGTGCATTTAGGTTTATTGCAGGCTTTCTAAAGTACTCTCGATGTCTTGTTTCTTGCAGAGACTCCAACCGTCATGTTAAGGTAAAGCAGAAAAGTGCAGTACTGAACATGCTAAAGAGGTTGGACAAAATAAGGTTCAGAGGTCACAAGAGAGATGAGTTCCTTGATTTAGCAGAGTCTCCAAATGCTTCAGACACTGAATGTGGAGATGAAATCCCGGTGAAAATACCTCGAACATCAACTCGAGACAATGAAGAGCTGAGAGACCCTGTAAGTACTTTGTTTAAAGTATTGTTATGTTATATAGTTTGCAGGCAGAAACATAACAGAAATTACTAATTCTTTATCCTTATATTTTGAATTTAACACGTGAAGATTTGTGGACTAGGAAGTAAGCTTTCAGTAACAGGCTTACGTTTTGTGGAGGGATCAATTAATTTCTTAGTATTCAGGTTCCCTGTCCCTACTATTGATTTTAGATGATGTGGGTTGACAGGTTTGTAATGTGCTTCTGAATGCTGTCTGGTTTTTATTTGTTTTGGTGAATTACTAACAGATCTGAAGTAAAGGTTTCTTTTTAGTCTGAGGAACTCGGATCTGCTCCAATGGCACTGGCCAGGACTGCAGGGATAAGACTTCTGGTGGCTTCATTAGAGTTAGAGGGTCATACTACCTTGTTCTTCACTGCAGTGTTGTATCCAGTAGTGCTTCAATGCTGTACAGCTGGTTTAAAGCTGTGCAGGAGGTGAGCAAGACTCTTCAGGTGCTAAAACTTTTTGGTGCTTTTAAGCAGAAGCACCCAAACAGACCTCCCTTTTTAAAGGACACTTTCAGAAAAGTATATGACTTGGAAGTCAGAATTTGTACCGCACTATTTGGAAACTCACCATGCGGTTTTTATCCTAAAAATGTGTCTGAAAGCTCATTTACAGAAGAACAGGGCTTGCTCACTGCAACTGTTAAAAGTAAAAGACTTCAAATTGTATATGCTTAAGCATCAATATTGAGTTTGGCAAGTTATATCCTGTTCTGTGGCTAAGTGGGCTTGTATGTTATATACACACAGTCCTACTTATATGGGGCTCTTTTGACAGAATTTTTATCCTATTATCATGGAACTAACAAGTGATAATGACAGGGCATTTTTCTGTCACAAAAAGTCTATTGTATGCAAATCCTCAAACTCCTCAGACAAGGAAGGTCTTTTGAATGCTGTTCCTTTGCTTTTATTCTGCTTATTGTTCATAGTGGGACTAATTTGTGCTGCTGCCCTTTCAACATGGTATTTTCTGAATTTTTTTGTGGCTTATTTTAATTAAACTTAAGGCATCATATTTATGTGTGGAGAGCAGGGTATACCCTTTGTATCTAATCAGAAGGATCTGAATGGCAGAGCTAGAGGCTACAGAAAGATCTGTCTTAAACCCTAGATGCTATTTTCTGTATTTGTTTAGGAGGATCATAGCTCCAGGATGGTGTGGCTGAGGGAATAGCGAGGTAATCCTACGGTTTTGACTATTTATAAAGCCTTACAGCTACACATCTGCAGTGATGGTCTCTGTTTTCTCAAATTGTTGAGCTCTGTGTGCTGAGAAAGTGATTTGAAGAGAAACACTTCACTTTCTGGTTGATTACATACTCTTAAATAGGCTGTCATGAGCTAAGTCCTTGAGATACAGTTGAGTATAGTTCTTTAAAAACAGGGAGAAGGAGAGGGAAGAAAGCAGCAACAACATCAGGCTTGTTGTTGTGTTGTGAGCCTGGTGTTTGGGAGCTCCAAACCCAGTGTGATGCTGGAGCAGCCTAAGAGCAGCAGCTGTGTTACAGATACAAGAAAAATAAGCAAACTTTTGTGAGGAAAGAGGTCTGTCATATGAGGGATAGATTTCAGAGGGGAAGTTTGGGGGATTAGCACTTGGCCCTCACAGACATCTGCCCACTAACCACTGCTGCCCATACATAAAATGAAGAGAGAAGAAATAATCCCCTGACCTTCAGAAGTGTTGGGAGTAAAGAAAGTTATGCTTGTATATTTAAGTCATTGTTAAAGTAGTGTCTGAGATTGTGTGAACAGGGCGATTCTGAACTATGTCTCCATTTCTTATTGAGGTCATATGATTGAGTTGTGCCTGAATTGGTTTTAATTCAGTAACTAAAACTCAAACCTTAAATTGCTTATACAGGGTGGTTTTCTTTGATAGGCTCTGTATTATACTTTTATTACCCTGATCATGAAAAGACCAAGTCTTGTTGGTTTCTTCCTCTTTAATACTTTTGGGGAGCTGCTGAGAATATACAAAAGTCAAGACAAGTCTTGTGCATGAGTTGAAGTTAGTCCGCGTGTCTTTTCAGGTAGATTGGAGCTGTACTGTCCTTCTACTTTTGTTGCTTCACTATTTCTATTAAAATCTGAGCACAGAACTGATGGGCTTGGAAGAACAAGACTGATGGGCTTGGAAGTGAGGCATGTAAAGTTTGAGTCCTGGTCCCCTTATCGGCATCTTTGATACGTAGATGTCTCTGACTCCACTGTCAGCCATTCTCTTGACAAGGGGTTCGTCTCTGCCCTTCTCTACTTTTCTTTCTTTCTTTCTTTCTTTCTTTCTTTCTTTCTTTCTTTCTTTCTGGTGTATTAATCGTTACAGAGCCATTAAAGAAGAATCTGTCTGTTAGAACAGTACAGCACAGTCATATGAATGAAAGGCCCTTCTGTACTGTGCCTCAAGGGTATGTAGTGGGCTTAGAAGTGTGCACATTAGGTGCCTCTTTATGTATGTGTCTGAACTTGACAGGCGTATGCAAAAACTTGCCACAAATGAAGGTTTTAGAGTAAAAAGCCTTGTCATAAAAGCTTGTGATTGTAGAGTTCTGACGATCTGCAAAGAGGAGCATCCTCTGTCACACACCTCTAAGGAGTGGAGTGAATGTTCAGTCTCAGGCCACAGATACAGCAGTGGGACTTTGTCACAGCACTTCACATGTCTTACTGAAGCAGCACATGTGAAATTTACACTGTGGATGGCCCGATGAGGTAATTTTATATTCTTTAGCTTAAAACTGTGCGCTTTACCTATTTAGTTCAATAGTAAACATCCTCACTCATGTTTGGGTAAAGCACACGACTAGGTCCTGGCAGGAGAGCCCTGAGGTTGGAAGGATTAGTTATTTTCCTTTGAATTTTCCTCAGTGGTCTCTGAGACTAGTTGTTCAGAAGGTGTCTTACTCTTAATTTGAGCTAGTTTGGTCTTAATTTACAGGCTGTTTGCTCTTGTGAGCACTTTTCCCCCTGTCATTTAAGTGCCCTGACTACCAGGTATATCTTGGATAGCAGCTACTTTCTTAGGTCTCTGTGGGTGCTTGGACACTGTAATCAGATCATTGTCAAGACAGCTGTGTTGGTTAATAAATTAACTCTTTGTTAAGCATCTCTTTCCATTCCTGAATGGCTTCCCAGATTTATTCCTCCTTTCCCTCTTTACCACAGGTGGTTGTCTGCATTATTTTAATTTTATTTTTTTAGAGCAAGGACATTTAGCACTGTATGCAGCACTGTTATTTCTGCATGGTTTTGTAAAAACACCACAGTCACAAAATAGGCAGAGGAAGTACCCTGGTCCATCCCTATTTCCTAATAGTGAATGTATTAGCATTTGTCTTGTTGTGACACTGTAAATTCAGGTAGTGCTGCTTGCTTGGTAACTAAAGTCCCCTTTATTCAGTGCCATCATGGTTTCCTGTTCTGCTCCACCGTTACCCTCCATGGCTGCAGGGGCACAGCTGCCTCGCCATGGCCTGCACTAGGGGCTGCAGGGGAATCTCTGCTCCGGCACCTGGCGTACCTCCTTCTTCACTGACCTCAGTGTCTGCAGAGTTGTTCTTTTCACATATTCCCTCTCCTTTCTCCAGCTACATTTGCTGTTGCACAGCAGGTTTTTTTTCCCCCTTATTAAATATGTTATCCCTGAGGCACTACCACTGTCACTGATGGGCTCGGCCTTGGCCAGTGGTGGGTCCGTCTTGTAGCCGGCTGGTGTTGGCTCTGTTGGACATGGGGAAAGCCTCTGGCATCTTCTCATAGAAGCCACCCCTGTAGCCCCCCTGCTACCCAAACCTTGCCACGCAAACCTGGTACACATACAAAGCCTGGGAGCATTCCTGATGAGTACAGCATCTTGCTCTTTCACCTGTACATGACTTTATTTAAATAAGTAAATATATTTATTTATTTGTAAGCACAGGCACTGCTTCTTTGAACAGCTCCATATGAACTCCTGCGTGCTAAGAGCAGAGATTGTCCCTTTGTACCGGATATACAATACAGAAGAATCACGTTCAGAAGAGTCACGTTAATGCCTGGCAGCAATCTGTGTTTTAATAATGCTTTCCTCTTGCCTGTCTGTAGAGCATGTTGTAAGGGTGCTGCTGTTCGACTTCAGCCGTACCTTCCTCCTCGGGGCTCTCCAAGTGTCTGGCAAGTGATAACACTAAATCTTCTGGTGTAGATAAATATAACCTGTAGATAAGAAATCAACACAGAGGTTAATTGCCATCCCATGCTCACCTGAAAACAGACACTCTGCGGCAGTGGCAGGCGTGGTTGCAAATGGCATGTCTTACTGCACCTCTCTGGCTAAAGGCAGGCGTGAATGGGAAATCTGGAGTGCAGGGAGGAGGATGCTGCGCTGCAGCTCCCTGTGTGAGGGCTGCCCTGGGGTCTGTCTGCCTCTGCCATGACATGGTTCCTGCTGGCTCCAAAATGGGAAGCAGCACAGGGCTGCTGCTGAGCTAATGGCTTCTGCTCCTCATGGGGGCTGGCAGCGTTGGCAGAGCACTGTGTGGGTGTAACTGTGCTGCTTTCGGGACTGGAAATAGCATCCCTGCCTGGTGCTGTATTGAGCAAGCCCAGATGGGGAGTTGGTGCCAGGTGAATGCCTACAGAGTGCTGATTTGCCTGTGTGGACAAATTCTGGGGCTTAAGCTCAGCATCTGTTCAGCTCAAGCAAGAAAGCAGATGTTTAATAGGTGTCTCCATACAGTTTTATTGTAAAAGGGTAAATCATTCCCAACAGTGAAAGGACTTTTCTGTCAGTGAGCTTTCAGTACATCTTTCTTAAAACATAAAAAATGTCTTTTAATGAACTCTCTTGTAGGTTAGTTCAGTTTATATATGTATGTAATTTAAGCTGTCCTGGTATGCAAGCTGACTTTTGAAAGCAGTACAGTTCCTGTACGTTTTCAGGGCTCAAACAAGGGATGGGGGAATGGTTAGGGTAGGTAAATAAATACCATTTTGTCTTGAGAAGATCATATCCTAGATGTAGGGTTCTGTAATTTAGCACTTCATTTCTGAGTATAAGCTGTTGGAGAAGCTCCCGTAATTCTGGTTGACAGGCTTCTTGTAGCAGGTGGGGACTGCACAGAGTGCCTGTGCAACCATTGTCCAGGAGTTGCCTTCACCCACCCTTTCCCCTGCAGTCTGAAAATGTCCATGTTGTGAGAGGACAGCGTCGCCTGCCTTTTGCTGTGTGGACTTGGGATTTTTCTGCACTCACTTCATGGAGGTGGCAGTTGTCATTGCTCTTATTAACTAACCAAGTTCTCTTTAATTCTCATGTTCTGCAGTAATTCCAGTGCTGAGCTCATTTGAGGGGTGCTGGTAAATCTCTCGAGACACACAGTACACTGACTCCCCTCTCTCATGGCCTGCCAGGATGAGCTTCTGGGCACCAACCACATCCTTCAGCAGTAACTGGACTGTGCTGGAGGTGGGGCGGCACTGGACCCCTGTGCTGATCTTCCTTGCAGGAAGGCTTCAGAATTACACATTCCATAAATGAATATTAAAATATACAATATGCATTTGCTAATAGCTCAGTAAATATCTAGAAAAGTATTACTTTTGCTAGCTTCACAGTTTTATATGTAAAGTATGTTGCATTGACTGTTCATTTAATGCAAAGAGGAGAGGGATAGTGTAAATATGCCTTTTAAATCAGAAGAAGAAAGGCTAAATGATGACGCAGCAAAAGTGGTAAGGGGGTTGGGGGGCAATATCTTTGTTTTCTGTAACTCACTGAGGTCTGCAGAAGTGTGTTCTGTGAACTCACACGGGAGAGATGCTGTGCATTTGATTAGCTTTCACTCATTTATTTTGGTAATTTAATGCTGAATAAGAGACATGCAGAGTTGTTGGTACTTGGACATTTCTTGTGTGGATGTTTCTTTGCTGCCCCAGAAGTAAGTTGATGTATTTAAATGACAAAAAAGCATGCCTCTGAGCTGTTAGTGTGTTCTGGCTTTCTTATAGGCTGGTCCAGGGACCATCATCATGGCTTCAGGAGTGCAGGATTTTAACAGAACGGAGTCTGACAGACTGAATGAGATCAAAGGTCACCTGGAAATAGCCTTACTGGAAAAACACTTTTTACGTAAGTATAAAATTAATGCTCTGCGGAAAGGAATGGCTTAAGCCTGCTGAAATAAGGCTTCTCTAAACTGCAGAAGTTGGCATCAGAATATTTGAGGTGTGCATGACACATGGGATGATGCTTCCCTAGGAGGAACTTAAAAGCATTCACAAGGTTTCTGGGTCACCTGGATATTTTTTCCTCATACCTCACAACATACTTTACTACATGACAGAAGCTGCTTAGTTGAAGTCTTGATGCTGACATCTTCAGGTTGTCTTAGAATTACCTCAGCCTTAATGGTGGTTCCAATAGGTGGTTTTTGTCTAATAGTAATTGTAAGAAGGAAGAGATTTCTGAAGGGGTGACCAGTACATTTCCTTGGCAGCTGTTTCAGCAAGTAATACATCTTAAAACACATCTCGTAACAGTATATGAATTACTGGTAAGTGGTAAAAGAAACACAGATAAAAGTATCTGTAGATTTCAAGTATTGCTTGTTTAGTTTTGTGTGTATGTATGTGTGTGTGTATACTTTTACATGAGACAAAATTGTCTTTCAAGGCTAGAGACACCCATAGGACTTTTGGTATTTTGTCTCAGCATATCTCAACTGCTCACTTGTGAGAGAGGATAGTTACAACCAAAAAAAAATGGAAGACAAGCATTCCTTTAGCTTGATAGAACTAGAGATCACTGTAATAAATCAACAAGCGTTCTTGTTCAGTTGCTTCCCAAAATGGTCATTTTAATGGATTATTTTTGAACTTCAGAATATGAGGGTTGTTTTTATGTTTTCAAAGGTTGTCAGATATTTCTAAGGGGTAGAAATAACAAGGATATAGATTCTATTCAATTTCTAGATTATAATCTAGCAAGATTTATAGTTTATCTTCAGCATCTTCTCAGGGATTTGAAATTAATTTTCTGTGACTTGTTTGTAATTTGTCAATATTTATTTGATATTTTTTCTCCCATGTGTATGAGAGGGAGGAATGATAAAGGAGACTGGTCAAGAATTCATAGCAAGCTGTTGTCAGCTTCCACTGGTGTCTGGAAGAGGTGTCATGATTGGAATATTAAGCAAAAACTGAAAGCTCTGTTTGACTTGCCTTCTTGGTTTCTGTGATTTATCTGAATTCTTATTTAACAGTGCAGTACAGAGTTACCATGTACTCCTTACATCTCCAAAGACATATTACTTAAGCTCCTGTTATCAAATTGTTTTTTAAACTAGATGGGACATTTGTGATGTCCTGATGTAATCTGTTGTGTAACAGAAGCAGTAGGACGTATTCAGCCTGGAGGAAAGAAGGCTCCAAGGAGACCTAATAGCAGCCTTCCAGTACCTGAAGGGGGACTACAGGAGAGATGGGGAGGCACTCTTTATCAGGGAGTGTAGTGACAGGACAAGGGGTAATGGGTGTAAGCTGAAAGAGGGTAGATTTAGACTAGACATTAAGAAGAAATTTTTCACTGTGAGGGTGGTTAGACACTGGAACAGATTGCCCAGGGAAGTTGTGGATGCCCCATCCCTGGAGGTGTTCAAGGCCAGGCTGGATGAGGCTTTGAGCAACCTGGTCTAGTGGAGGGTGTCCCTGCCCATGGCAGGGGGGTTGGAACTAGATGATCTTTAAGGTTCCTTCCAACCCAAACCATTCTATGATTCTCTGACTTCCCAGAACTGATTTCTGATTTGAACTACGACATGCATTTTGCTATAAAAACACGATATGGTTCCCAAACACTTCCATGGCTGGTGAATCCATTCTGAGTCCTTAGTATGTGGTTACAGTAACCATGTGGGGCACACATTTTTATGAATATTTTTACTCTTCAGGTTCATGCTGTAGTTTGAAAACCTTCTGATCAACCATTTTATCACTTTCAGCTGATCCTTCTTCCTTTGTGCAGACCTTTGTAGTGAACTCCAAGGTAAAGGGTAACAAAGCTCACCCTTTCATGCAAACTCTGAGCAGGTGGTTGGAGGGTCAGGCCAACAGGGGCGTTCAGCTGGGTGACGTGGGTCAGTCCTGGGTGACTCCAGCCCTTGCTGCTGGGTCAAAAGCTCTCTACCAAAGCCTGAGGTTTGCTGTAGCTGCAATTAATAGTGTTGTCCTGCCAAGCTGGTTGTAACTCTGCACATAAAAACAAGAGAAAGAATGGTAAACTGGTAGATAAATAAGCATATAAAACTCATTCCTTACCTACCCACCCACCTACTTCAACATTTTGGACTGAAATACATAACTCTGTTGTCAGTTGGAGTGAAGTAGGAGCTCACTTTTTGGATATGGTTTCTGTATTTCTCTATTTTCTTCCTCCATCTCTTTGAGCTAAGGGGTTTTTTTGGTACTAGAAATGCTTCACAATTTTTTGTTTCTTCCAAAAAGTGAGCAGAAAAACATTCTTGAAATGTGCAGTTTGTTTATTTTGCCCTTGGAATAAAGCCTGTTTTTTTTTTTTTTTTTTTAATGTCGTATTACTGCAATAGGTGTTTTAAAGAAGGCTAGTCACTCAGCTGTATTTGCATACTATTTTTAGTTATGGAATTCCTTAAGGACACCTTTCTTTAACTGTATTTTTGCATTAACTATTTGTCACTTCCTCTTACTCCATTTCCTCCAGCTAGGTGTGCAGAAACCAAACCAAGTGCTAATATGTGGGGGAAAAATTTAAAGCTCCACAGATTTGCTTTTAACATACTGAGTTTCTGATCATGGTCAGCCTGTTCTTGACTTTATTTTTGCCTCTTCTGTGCCTCTTATTTGTATAGGTGTGTTATTAGCCAGGAGGTTTAAGGAGAGATTTCCTCCCAGCTATATGTTGCCATAATGTACCCATACACAACACAGCTACAAGTCAGCGTGGGTTTGTAGTTGCGAGTGTCTGGCTAAAGGAAGAGCAAACTGCTCTTCTTCTCTGAACTCCGTTCAGACATTAGTAGGCACAAGTAAAACGTGCAGTTTGACTGGGTAGTGTTTTCATGGATACACAAACCTAACTAAGCTCTACAAGCTGCAGAGGAACTCTGGAGCACAGAGTTAAAGGAGACAAGCAGTTGTCTGTGAAGGGAAAGTATCTTCATCTAATGCCAGATGAATCTCTTCCTTAGCGAAGAAGTAATCGAAACATCGGGAGAGGTGAAGATGGAAAGGAATTGCTTAGTGTGTTGCGTAGCTGTAAATGCAAATAAAATGTGCCTGGAAATGCGACTGACAGGAGGATGAGGCATGTGGAGGAAAGGATCTTGGATAACAATGTCTTAAGGAAGGGAGGGATCAGCTGAGTCTTCCAGCCAAAAGGACTGAATTTGCTTTTCCTGTCTGTGCGGGAATGGTCTTAATCTCTGGAATCTAGTGGCTCCTTTTGAGCGTTATTACAGGAACGCTGAAAACGTGTGTGTTGGGTCTGCCGAGAACACGGTATGGGGTTGGGTTCCTGCAGAACAAGGCTTGAATGCCTGCTGAATGAAAAGTGCAAAGGGCTTATTTTGCTGGGCTTCCGAATGCATGTGGATGGAAGAAGTTTCGTCTTGGAGCTGTTGCCATCAGAATCATCCATTTCTAAAGGACTTTGTGTGTTGGTATAATTTGTGTTTAATGCATGTGAGCGCTGCTGGCTGAGGGTTCAGGCAGGGAAGGCAGCTGCTGAACTGGGGCAGCTAGGTTAGTATGATAAGGTTAGTAGTGGTTTTAGTGCTTCCATCTCAAAATCTGGTTGTATCTCAACAAGAAAAAACTCGCTTGCTGCTCTTATGTTTGCCAGACAAAACCATAGGTAATATCTTTTTGGGTTTGCACCTTCCCGTTGCTGTTTGTGCCTGGTTGTAGAGGGCAGTTTTGCTGATATCAGCACTCTGGTCTGGGTCCTACCAGGTGCTTTGTAGGCATGTATGCATCCCATGGTTTATGTGAAGCATTATCTGATTCTCATTCAAGCATGTTCAAGCTTTTTGCAATGCTAATTTTAGCAGCTCAGGGAAGAGGAGGTGGTGGTAGCAGAAGCTAAGAGTAAATAAACCAAGTGACTGTTAGGGAAGAGGGTTAGTCATAAACTGGTCAAAGAAGTCAAAAGAAATGCAATGCAAGGATGAAAAGCTTTAGGAGGAAATAAAGTCCTCTCCAACAGGGGTTTTGCATTCCACTCTGCACAGCAGGCTGTGGCAGGAATCTCTAGGGGCTTACAAAACTGCTGGTTTTGGTTATGGTTTTTGTACCATCATCCCAAAAGAAGTTGGGATTAGGCTTCTTTCCCATTTAAATTTCCACTTCCCCATACTCTTCATTCTCATGTGCCTTTTTAAACCTTGTATGTGGCTGACTTCACAGTGTTTTCATTGGCTTCTGCTTTTTGATATAAATTACCCAATGATTCTTTGTAAGAAGAGTGACCGAGCAGAATACAGACCTCGTTAAAGTAGAGCTCTAGAAAATAGTATTTGGTCCTGGGGTGTTAGAAAGTGATAAACATTAGAGGCAAAGTGTGTGGTGGTGGTTGTGACCAGAAAAAGACCTGTACTACAAAGACCTCTTCTGTACAGAAATGCTAATACCTCCTTGAACAGCTGTAGTAATTGTATGCAACAAATTGACAATGAAGCTGAGTCAGAGTCCAATTACCAACTGTGTCAGAACACCCTTGGTGTAATTTCTCCTGACATGAAGGTCAAACACCTGCTGCAACAGCAGACCTACAGAAGAGCAGGGGAATAGCTTCACTGCATTGAATTTGCTGTCTTCTTACTGACCTGGCAGACTGTAGTCACCTTTGGTTCAGAAATCTTGAAGCAGAATAAAGAGTTGATTTCAGTAGCAGGTGAATACCCTGGTAAGAGCAAAGTAGCTGCTGTGTATTTCTGAGCCACCCAAATGCTGGCTGTGGGCCACAGCAGCCATTCTTTGCTGGATGGTCAGCCCTGGCCAAGGGATCCTGGTGCTGCAGTGTGGGCTCCCAAATAAAGCGTGCGGAAGCTGGCAAGCACTGAGGCTGCTGTGGCAGTGGAATTTACCCTGGGATTCTCCCACCCTTTGCTCCTTCTCCTGAGCTCTCCTTTCTTTCATCTTAAAATCCTGGACTCAGAGATGCTCACAGGGTGTCCTTGGGAGATCTGCACGCATCCGCCAAGCCTGTGGAGTCCCTCTGATGAGGACTGTGGTTTAATAGGGTGACTTGTAGGACTTCTTGAACATTTTCCTTGAGCACCCCGAAAAGCCACAATAAAAAGACACGAGTCCAGGCTTTGCTACAGAGCTGCCTGTTCACCAGAGCTGCTGTCGCTTGTTTTGTAATAACAAATCTTGAAAGTTATTCTAGGTCTAACTTCTGCTGGGAGACTTCTCAAAAACTATAGAAAGTTTCTTAAGAGGTAGGGGAAGGGTTTTGCTTATACCCAGAGATGCTTACATGATGCACCATGAGTTTGTGTCTAGCCTTACTGGACAAAAAACCCTCCAAAACTCTGACTTCATTTTTCTGGAAACATTGTTAGAAGAGGCAGTTGTGAGCAGGTTAGAGCACTGGCCTGGTGTTTAAGAGGCCTCAGTGCAGACTACGGAGGATTCAGACCTCCATTTTTCATCTGCGAGGACTCTGCTCTGATTTATGGAAGATGGGTTGTGCTCTTGCTTGCTCTCAACTTGGATTCCAAGAGCACAAGGTTCCTGAGACCAGGGGAGAGGGAAAGGATGCTACTCTAGGCCAGCATGGCAGCAGGCTGGAGTCCTGGGCTGGTCCTTGTTCTGAGCCCAGCTTGTGCAATCTGCCCTTGTCATTGGACAAAGCACGTAAATGGTGGTGGCGTGAAGATGCCAGAACGCTGGAGGGCCCAGCCCAGGAGGATCCTGTGCTGTCATGCCGCCTTTTCACGGGGCTCATTAACTAAGTGCAGCACTGCACTGACAGAGATGTATTGTTCTAGCTCCTCCACCAGCTTGAGCAGATGCCGCCTACGCATTGCGTCATGTAGCTGACGTGTGCACTTGCTTCTGCCTTTTTTGTGTGCCCAGCTTGGCTTCACAAATTGCAGAGTCAGTGTGAAAGCTCAGGCAGAGCGATGGTCAGCACTGCTGTTCCTGTCCCTTTTGTGTAACTGGACCGGAGATTTTGGGAGCCCCATGTGGAACCTGCCCTTCCCTGCTTGCTTAGTAACGCAAAAGCCTTGGAAGAGCCTGCTGCTCTTCCTGAGCCAGACATTATTTCAGTGTTTATAGCCTGTTTCACTTCTGTCAAAACCAGGGAGTGAAAACAGTTCCTGAAATGATGACAAAATTTTTGCAAGTCTCTTCATTTTAGATGGATTCTGTAACTCTGCTGATATTTTTAGTCTCTGAAATTTCTGAAAATTCATAGAGCAGCAGCATTTTTAATGATTTCAACTGGCAAAAGTGTATCTAGCAGTAGAAAACTTCCCACTTGATGTTTTGAGAAGGGGATCGGTCTGTGTAAGCTATTGATTTTTAAGATACTTTACATATTTTCAGGGATCTTAATTTAAAATCCTTCCGTAATGAAGGGGAAGTGATCCTGTGTCTTTTGTTTCTATTATAACCTAATAAAGTTCCACTGAAAACACTATATGTAAATGTAAAGTTACTAATCAGTTGTTAGCATAACTATTTTGTACATGCCATAGTAATGACATCTTAATTCTTTCTAATCTCACCCCTTCAAAGTGGGACACAACAGGAATGGTGGGAGAGGAGGTGATGTGGTGATGGAAATAGGCATGATTTTCAGACTCTTAACATTTTGTTAGTAATGTCGTATAGTTGGTGTAGTTGGGACAAAGTTAAAATATTAGCTTTCTCTAGGAGCTGGGAGTCTGGCAAGGGTTGAAACTGCCTGTGCTCTGTGAGTGTCGCTGGCGAGGTCAGTGTGACGGTGTGTGGTTGGGATTTAGTGCGTTCAGTCCCAATTAAACAACATACTTGAGCTCTGGTAATGTTCAAAGGGTTTTAGGGAGATTTGCCATAATTAACATAGACATAGAAGGGTTATTTCTGTCTGGTTAAGTACTGGTGTTTCCCCGTGTAAATATGACAGGGTGCATGGACACTTTCTGGCATTTCAAGTTTTTAACTCTACCTCCTTAGATTTAACACCAAACTGATTTGGTAGCTAGAAACAGTGGTGTGCAATCTCTAGCTATGCTCAAAGATTTTTTTTTTTTTTTTTTTTGTCACTTTGTCCCAGGGGAGATTTTGCAGCGTACCTGTAGGCCTGTGACGGAATGCTATTATGTAAAACAGATACTGGGAGACTCCCTAATCCACCTCCAATCCCTGTATTAAGGGAGACATCCGCTTTACTGCACATGCAGTATTGAATTAGAAATCCAACCTGCTGCCACGCCTTCCCAGCCTGATGTGTCATCCTTCTTTTCTTAAATACTACTCAGATACTGTTCAGTCTCACCTGAACTAAACATTTTGGTATTTAAGAGCTTTTTATCAAAACGTTTCTTACAAGCTTGTGTATTCTGGGGAGCAAACTGAAATTTTTCAGTTGCTCCAGTGACTGATTACATACCACATCCCTGTGAAATGCTGGGTAGCTTGTTTTTTAACAATTACATGGTACCAGCTAAGCTTTTTGAATTGTTGATTCTTTAAATTTAAATGATCAAATCCTCAGAGTGCAGGTGCAACAGTTGTGTTACACCTAATAGAGGACAAACTGCAGTAGAAAACCTGAAACAAACACATTTTTTTCGTAACTTGTGAGATGCATCGCTGATAGTCTTTCCTGTGGGGCCTGCTCTCCCAGGGTTTACAGTGCAATAATATGAAAGTTAATGTGGTTGAAACACTATTGTTGCCTTCTCTCACATTTTTCTCTCATTTTTAAAGTGCAATATTATCTGAATATTGTCCTGCTTTTCTGCACAAGTTGACTCTGTTAGAGAGATTTTAAAGCATTTTTTCAGGGTCATGCCTGCTCTCACGACCTAAAGGGTTACCCAGCCTGCGGGTACATAGAGATTATGACTGTGGGTTGGTAGGATTTTGTAACATACAAAGACATGGAGGTTTTTTACTCTAAATTTCTCTATTTTATTACAGATTTCCACAAATAACATGAAAGTCACCACTAGCAACTATACCTGTGATTGATAAAGCAAATCTATATGTGAATGAAAAAAAAGTATGTCTATGCATATATATAAAAAGCTGTTATAGATTATTGTCAGCAGTCAGTAGTATGGCAACAACCAAGCAGGTGTATGCTATTAAAGGTTACTACAAATTTGTCACTAGTGTTGCAAACTTATCAATAATATAGTAGCAGAAATGATAGATTACTTATATGCGCATATATATATATGTATGTTCAGAATAATGCCAGTGTCAAGGTTATTAGATAGATCTCAGAAGGTCCCAAATCATCCCAGAGGCGGTGACAAACTGATCCTAGTGGGGGACCTAACCATCCCAGAAGTGGGAGGACAAACCAAAACCTCCCTGGCGAGGGTCCAAAATCTCTTAGAAAGTTTCTGCAGAGAGTTCAGCCCATTTAGGAAAGGATAAGTATGTGCAGCATTGGAAGTTCTCAGAGAAGCTCCATTTTGGATAAAAATGAAGTGATTTTTATATCATACAGAAATAGAGGTGTAGGCACGACCGCTTCAGCAGCCAATAGATGCTGTTGATTTCTATTTTTCACCTGGAATAGCCAATAGGTGTTGATGTTTTCTGTTCCCTCACGCCAGTGTTTGTTTTTCCAGACTGTTTTGCTGTTCTTGCAGATAGAACAGCCAATGGCAGTTACCGACTCTTACTTTCTCAACATGTTTTCCCTTTTCCAAGACTGTTTTTCACCTTTTCAGGTGATAAGGTGCTTCTACATTTCCTTGGTTTTGCTCTTACCAATGGTATCTCAGGATGTCTCTTTTTTTTAGGTACCCAGCTGTGTACTTGTAAGAGGCGAGATTAAATTCTCAAGGATGCTTCTAGTTCCCAGGCTGGCAGACGTTTTCTCTGTCAGCATTCCAGCACATGGTTTCTTCTGTTCAGTAATTTTCTGCTTCTAACCAAGTCACCTTTGTAGCTGGTCACATCACCTGCATATCTGGTTGAGATGTACACTGAGCCTCTTGTAGTATTTTAAAGTTTCTTGCCCAACAGGAGATAGGGAGCTGAGATTGATATAACTGGGAGGGAAACTATGGAAGCTGATTAATCTTGGACATGAAGCTTGACCTTTTATGTTTTACCCTTTTGTGTGTGTGTGGAAAGCAGGAGGATCTTGGAATTCTGTTTGAAGATGAAATCCAAGGACCACTCTGTTATCATCGTCAAGGACAATATTGATCTGTGTAGCTCAACAGATTTCAATACAGGCTCTTCTCAAGGATCCATGACCTCTGCTTTTTGTAGCCAACTTCACTTGTTCTACAGGAGGAGCCCCCAGGGCTAGAGAAATGTCCTCTGTAAGTTCAGTTCAGCTTGGCCAAATTGTAGATTATTTCAGGGGAGAGAGCAAGGAAGAGCACCCACCGCCCCCTCCCCCCCCGGTTTGTGTTGCTTAGCAAATGTAAAGTGTTTAGCTAACCAAACACAGAAGTTTTCCAATGCCAGACCACACTGCTGCCAAAGTAGCAACAAATGCTGCTTCAAAGAGTTGGAGGGGCCAGAGCAGTTGTAGTGTCGTGGATTTAAATTGTGAATTTAGGAAATGCCATGAAATGTGAAGCTGTGGCAATCCTTAAGATTGTTTCCTTTCCTTGAGATGCTGTATTTTTTGTTTTGTTTTTAGTTCTACCTTGTTTGTTGTGTACCCTTAACTCTGCCTCTTTGCATAAAGAAATTCTCCATCTCTGGCACTGCTTGTCCTCTTGGTGGACAAGTTTCTGGGGGTTTTGTTTTGTTTTTAATAGAACAAGATGTAGCGCAATCAGAACAACTGGAATTAAAGAAGCTGCAAGATCTGAGTAGACTTTCAAGGTCATTGAGGTTAATTTACACTACTTGTGGTTTTCTTATGTACACACGATGCATAGTCACTTCCTCTTTAAAAAAAGAATGTACTTAATGAAGAATTTTTTCCCTTTAATGGTCTTGAGAAGATAACATCCCTATAAAGCCTTGGAACTTTTTGCAATATTTTCATGGTATTGCACAAGCTCCAGTCCACTTGAAGTGCAGCAGATGTTTCCCCTCAGCTGTGTGCGTGATTTTGTTCTGGAACAAGGTGAGCCCTTGAAAGTAGGGTAAGCTACTTATAAACATAGTTTTCTTGTTGGATTTAAAATTCCTTGTGGACACATAATTAGGAACAGCTCCATGTATAGATATGCCCTTATGTCCATATCTTTCCATTTATTTACAGGAGAGACAATACCTGTTGCAACAGTGAAAGTTCCCTACCCAACCCTTGGGAATAAATGTCAGTCTTAGTTGCTGGAGGATAACTTGGTTTCTGTGCTCCGACTCTTCTTTCTGGGGTCATTAGGGTCATTAATAAAGTGTCAGTGGTGAGATGACAGCCCTCCTTTCAGTTTGGTGGAGTTCAACCTGTAGCCTCGCGGTGGAAGCAGACCCATTGTACCGTCATCTCGATTCGTGTATCTTTTTCTCGTCTCTCCTAATTCCATGCTCTAAACCTCTTAGTGCTGTAGGAATACAGATAATCTACTGTTACCTAGCTTGCCCAGCGGATAAAATCATTGTAGATACTGCAGAAGGGCCTCCTGCAGAGGGGGGAGAGTTTATCACTTCTAAATCTTTGCACTAGGGCTTCAGACCTTCTCAACACACACAATGATTGCAGAGTAAGTTTTTTTTTTGTTTAAAAAGAAAAAAAGCCCCCAAGATTCCCAGTCTTATTTTCATTATATCTCTTGTACACACATCTCTTGTATACCTGTCTGGGAAAAGTGATCAATCATAATGACCCCGTTGTAGCTCTAGAGTAAAATAAGGTCATGAACAAGAACACTACTGGGACAAACAAGCAAGGCTAATTAGCCAGAAAAAAGCCTTATGGATAGTTGATAGTTCTCATGAAAAAAGTTGTGCGAGTGTGGTATGTGTTTGTATAAGTAAACAAATTACATACATAAATTAAATACAGAAATTATTCGTGGAATTTAGTAGGGCAATCTGTAACCTTGGAAAAGGGTAAAAATCTGAACTTTTTTCCTTGTTACAACCACTGGATTTAGCGTTACACAGCCTTTC
>NW_010143309.1:40984-70264 GCF_000699245.1 Pterocles gutturalis
GATGGTTTCTTTGGGGAATGAAGGGTAGGTCATGTTTAGCTTGTACTAAGGGCTTGTTTTTGATACTTTGGATCTTGAAAAGAAAACTTTAGTTGTTTTTCTCCTTGCTTTACAATTGTAACTAAACATTTTGATATGACTGTGTGCTTTTTATGAAGTCTCTTAGCCCTTGATTACTTGTTTTTTTTTCTGGTGAATGTATTTGGTATATCACAGATAAAAAAAAACCCCACCTAATCGGACGTAATTAGGTTTTAATTTTCTTATAGAAATACTTCAGGGTAACTAAATCTTTTTCTTCTCCATTAATTAACAGAGGAGGAGCTCAGGAAACTGAGAGAAGAAACAAATGCTGAAACGTTAAGGCAGGAGCTAGAAAAGGAACGGCAGAGGAGATTAGAACTAGAACAAAAAGTCAATGAAGTACTTAAAGCAAGGTAAGAGAAATACCTAAAGCAAGGTAAGATAATATCTTCACTGTAAAGATGAAAGCCACTTGAGATCTCTGACTCTCTCTGAGGAGTTATGGTGCAAGCATCCGTTTCCAGCCTAGTCTCTCTTAAAATAAATTAGTAGCTCACAGAGAGAGAAGCTGTCTGTTTTCCTGTAAAAGGACATCTTGTACACCCATGTACACCTGAATTACTTGACCATACATACTGTCCTGGCTACGGAGGTGTCCTGACACTTGTCTAGTTGGGATACTCTTCATTTCACCTTCTCTGAGGTGATCTCTCTGGGATCTCACCTACCTGGAGTTACCGGCATGGACTGTGTGCTACTGAATGACGCAGCCTTTGACATGCCATTGCATATGCTTTGCCTCTTCAAAACCTGTCATCTCCAGACTGCCCAGTCCTTGTTACTCCTGTACCACAGCACAATGCTAAAAGTGTGGGAGTCACTGGAGTTTGAGCCTTCCTTGCCACTGCAATGACAAATGGAAACGTGCCTCCCTATATCCCTAAGTCCTTTCAGCCTTGAGGGCACCCAGCTTGATGATGCAAAGCATCACATTTGATGCTGTCTCTTCTTAGTCTGCCCAGATGCATGGACTTCAGATCTTTAAACCATAGGAGCTGCTTGGTGGCTTTGTTGGTCTACACCACTTTCATACATCACTGCCTATGCTACCTTCCTCAGCAGTAGCTAAGGTTACTTGACTGAGTGGTAGGATCTGTGGTTCATCATCGACTACTGTCATCAGGAGACAGCGCAGGCTAAGTTGGTAATCACATGCAGTAAACAATGCCAGTTGCTGACAAGCAAGAACAAGCAGGCAAAACTTTTTGCTTGGATATGAGGTTTCCCAATACAATGAAAACTCTTCCCAGCCTGTCACTTCCTTCAGTACTCGTCCTGAGTGTAAAAATGCCTTTCTGGTCAGGCCAGAAGTCTGCGTCTGCTGGTATTCTGTAGCAACGGAAATAGGAGCCACTTGTAGGAGGCATGTGAGCCTGCCTGCTTTCTGTGGTCTGTTTAGCTCCTACTCCTATAGAATCATCAAATCATTTACATTGGAAAAGACCTTTAAGATCAAGTCCACCACTAAACCGAGCACTGCCAAGTCCACCACTAAACCATGTCCCTAAGCATCACGTCTACACATCTTTTACATACCTCCAGGGATGGTCACTCAACCACTTCCCTGGGCAGCCTGTTCCAATGCTTGATAGCCTTTCTGGTGAAGAAATTTTTCCTAATACCCAGTCTAAACCTCCCCTGGCACAACTTGAGGCTGTTTCCTCTGATCCTATCACTTGTTACTTGGGAGAAGAGATAGACACCGGCCTTGCTACAACCTCCTTACAGGTAGTTGTAGACGGTGATAAAGTCTCCCCTCGGCCTCCTTCTTTTCCAGGCCGAACAACTGCGGTTCCCTCAGCCACCCCTTATAAGCATCCGCAAACACTGTATTTAATGGTATCAGAAGGTACATTGCTGCCTTTTCACTTCAGTATCTGTTTGCAGACCTGTTACTGATGAATTTATTTAACCCCCTCTTGAAAGTGCAGGAGCTATCTACCACTGGAAGCTGTGGAGGCAGTATGTTACAGAAGTCCACTCTTGACTCTAAAGAAGCAATTTATTTTCTTTCCTTTTTAACAGATTTCTTAGTGGTTTCAAGAAGTGTCCCATAGTTACAGAATTGTGAGATTCGGTGAATAACTGTTCGGCATTCAGCCTATTTACTCCCCTTGGTCAGTCCTTTCCACTCTTAATCTTCTCCTCCCCAGACGGAAGAGTTCCAGCTTTTCCAGTATCTCCTTAAGAGTACTTCGTCCTTTTCATCAATTCAGTTGCCATTCTTTAACTCTTGTGTCTTATAACGAAGAGGCTGAGTTCATGCAGTATTCAAAGTGTGGGTTCACCAAGGCTTTATAGAGAAGATAAATGGGGCCTTCCCTGTTATCCTCAGTATCCAATGCAGTGGGGTTTTTTGGCAGATGTTTTGCACTGATGGTTTTCCAAAATCACTGGTTCCATGCAAGGTCGGTGCATGTGCAGTCTTGACCTGAGCTGCCAAGCTGCACCCTTGGAAGAAGCTCTGTGAGGAGGAGTCCTGTTCCCAAGCCAGCCCCATGACCATGCACTGGGAAGGTGATCGGGATGGCTCTGCTCTAGTTATTTTTTTCTGTGATGTTTTTACAGTTGTTCTTACAGCTGGGAAGTGGGAGTGCATTTTTATTGCTTATGGTTGGCCTGGCTGTTTGGACATATAGCTTCCATTTTGTGTCTAGATCCATGTTGCCTCGTTACGTGGGCTGCTGGGGACGTTGGAAGAGGACAAACTTGGACCCGTCTCCATGCTGAGAGTATCTGTTAGCTCGATAGCAGCGGTACAAAGCAATGAGTATTGTTTTCTGCTATTGGTAGATAAAACTGGTGCTTCAGGATACTTTCTTACTACTTGACTTGTTCCCTTGAAGAAGTTAGAATCATGGAATCATAGAATGGTGATCTCATCGGAGTTGGTTGAGATGCAAATCCAACATGCTTGTCTTTAGCGCTGGCATAGGCCTGCAGGCTTTCTCCCAAGAGCAGGTATGCCTGGGCTCTAGATCATGTGCCCATGGGAGACTGATCCCATCATTGATGGAAGTCCTGGAGAAGGATGAGGAGCCATCTTCCCCTGCAGGAGAGTACCCATCATCCTGCCCTATTCCAGAGCAATAAGGATGGCCCAGGGTCTGTTATGGCCCACTGCAGCTTGTGAGTACCTGTGTTTTACAGAGAGAAGAGTTGGGAGTTCTTTGTTTATCAATATTAGTGTCAATATCTGTGCCTTGTTGGATTGTGGACAACAGCAAATCTCTTATCAGGTGTACGATTGCCAAATTAAGGTAGGAGGACTTGTCCGCCTCAGTGCAGTATTCCCATTTAGATATCTGAAGGATTAGGCTAGCCCTGTTAGCTTGGGTATTACACGTGGTGATTATGTTCAGTTCGAGTTTTTTTTCTAACTGGTCTTGCTATATTCCAACCTTTTTGTGGCAGGCAGGCATATGTAAGATGACAACAATATGTTCAGCCAATTATCCCCTTTACTCGAGTTATTTTTCTAACTGGTCTTGCTATATTCCAACCTTTTTGTGGCAGGCAGGCATATGTAAGATGACAACAAAATAAGACACTGAAAGATTTCCAGAAGAAGAAAAAAATCAGATTGCCTGTGGTTTTTCCTTAACTTGTGTTCCATTGTGTGAAATTCTTCACTAATTTCCAGAAGAAGAAAAAAATCAAATTGCCTGTGGTTTTTCCTTGTGTTCCATTGTGTGAAATTCTTCACTGCTTTTTGTCTTTCTTCACTTCTCTGTACACATTTAAAAATACTTTTATTAGGACTACAGGCAAAGTGTTGGCTGACACAATCAAATATGTAATAGGCCAAATTTATGCCTGATGGAAACTTGATTTTATTAAGCAAAGCAACCACAGAAAGTCATCTCTGCTTATGTCAACAAAACGAAATTCACCCTGCTTCTCAGTTAGGTAGTTTTTCATACAGTCTTTAAATAGATGCTTATAAACATGTTCGCATGTTCTTCTTTTTAGTTACAGAAGTGAACTAATGAAAAACAAACCATGCTCTGGTGTAAGAAGGAGGAAAGTATTTTAATAGTTGCAATAGTCAAAAGTATTTGTGAAGCAGATCAATACATGTAGCTATATAAATACATGTTGCAAAGTGTTCAGAAAGGAGAAAACCGTGAGCTAACAATGTAGATTTTATTTTATTTTATTTTATTTTTAGTGAAGAACATGGGCTTTTTTCACTGAATTGTTTGGTGGGAGGAGTGGAAGAAGGGGATGTTTAGTGGTTTTGTTTGTCATGGTGCTCATTATATATCAGAGTATTCAGAAACATGGTGGCCTCAGCTGAAGTTTTCCATAAATGCGCTTCGGGTCAGCCCAGCATTTGGTACAACAGCTGAAGCTTATGACATTTTGCTAGTGGAACATGCATAAACAATTTGGAATAGTCTTTGTGAGCAATGCTTGTTTAGTGTAACTTGTGGGCCTGTTGCTGGCTTATTTTACAAATTGTGAGCTAGGTCTACCACACAGTGGGTGGAAAAAATAAAAAAAAGAAACTTTGCAGCAAAACCTACTAACAAGCTGTGGCTTATGCAAACCTTTTTATTAGTATCATTGTGAGCTATTTTTAAGAGAAGAAAATAGACAGTGCTTTATAATAGCATACTCTTATATACAATATATATAAAATAGACAGGACTCAGGACTCCACACAGGTAGCAAGGACCTGAGACCTGGGTCAAAAGTTTCTCACCCAGCTGCCGTTCCGTGCTGGGATTGCTGCCGTATCCAGCTGGCTGAATTTCCTGAATGCCTTTAGTTTTAACTTAGTAGATTTGGTGACAGGCTGCTGCTTGTAAAGTAGTTCCTGTGAAGAGCTTATTTTTAATTTTTTTATTTTCTGCCCATGAACATTTAGATCTTGTACAACTTTGGGTTGATGATATTTCTTCTGAAACCTTTTCATTTGTTTATGAAACTACCAGTTTAGGATGCTAGCGATGTAGAATGTGGGAGTATCTGGTGAGGAGGATAAAGGCTTCAGAAATGTTTGGTGTATTTTAATGAGGAGGAGATGCAAAACGTATGAAAATATTTTAACTCAGTTTAGTGACAGCTCCTCAGGCTACGAAGCCATGTATATGTGAATGGTTAGTCTTTTAACCAGGTTGTGAAAATACCTCCTTTGTGCTTAGTTTTGCATTTCTGAGGTTGTAAGCCGCTTTTGATGGAAGTGCATACACAGTCATGTTGCTTGGAGCAGTAAGAAATATATAACAGCCTTGACTGGCTTCCACAACAGCTGTCAAAAGGATGATGATGGGTTGCTTGTGAACTCAGTACTCAGAGTCAGCCTGTAGGAAAATTGCTTTTAATATGTCTGAGAACATCCCGGCAGCGAATGGACCTGTTGTGTGCGGCGAGTCTGGTCTTCACACAGTTGTTGGGAAGACTGTGTTGATTCACACATGCCTCAACTTGCAACGTTCAAGGTCAAAGATGCACAAAACCAAAATGTTTCGTTAAAGGCAAATGACCTTCAGTGTCAAGGCTCCTTTAACTTTTGTGTCATGCTTGCAGCTACACAAATAATCCTTCGGTGCTATTCTGTGGAGCACATCGAGTGGATGCTGCATCAGTGTGTGCTGGTGATTTCTGAATGCTACACATCTGTGAGTCGGGAAGAGCTGTGACAGTTATGCTTCCCTGTCTTCAGTATATATTAAAAAAAATAAAAAAAAACCAAATTGGCACATTTGTCTTTGTTTTCTCCGTTGGCTGTAGTTGCTCTTATCTGTTTTAATCAACCTGTGCTTTTAAATGGGTGCAATCTCTAGCTGCGTAAACACAACCTAGCCTCAAGTTGAGGATCTGTCACATGCTTTTCTGGGTAGAAAGTGTGCTCCCAAAGGAATTATTTGGTACGTGCGGCAGTTAGGAAGCCCGCATAGAAACACAGCCTTTTGCGTTGTTCTGGGGACCTTTTATGTTTTCCAGCCTTTAAACTGATCTCTGGCATGAAGAGTGGTTCAGAAGCTGCAGGAAAGATAATTCCTCCCTTCTGTCAGTGGTCTTGATGTAGTGTCTGGTTCAACATGACCTGATTTTGGGATTGAGCTTCCCAGTGGGTGTGCAGGCCTAAACAATGAATTCTGAGCTTCTTGGCCCAAATCTGTCTGGAGCAGCTAATTATAACCTGATTCACAGGTGCAGTAGTGAGCTGTCATTAATCTGATGATTCGTAAAAGTCAGGTTCTTCACGAGGAAGGAATAACAGGCAGATGGCGAGTAAGATGTTGCCAAAAAAGTGAAACAGAAAAGCACCAAGAAGGGCCAAAGCCAAACCATCATGTGCTTCTGGTGGAGACTGGTGAGGCTGCTATCCAGAACTACTTCTTGATGAGATTTTTTTGGATTTTTTCCCAAGAAAGATGGAGAGTAATGATGCTGTGCTGCTTCTGAAAATATATCCCAGCATGTCAAAGGAAGACCCATCCTGAATGCTCTGACGGTTGGTGGTGGTGGGATCCCATCTCGGCTCTGTGGTCACTGGAGCCGTTCAGCTGTGACAGCCCCCCCCAGTGCCTTCGCGTGACTGGAGCAGGTTGAGTAACTGGCTCCTGCCTGTGCGAATCCGCCTGTGAATGACTATGTCCCTTCTTCCAGCATGTGTCTTCAGCTTCATTGAAACACAGTGGCAGTGACAGATTGCGGGTGAAAATGCCCACCTATATGGTGTAACCATCTGATGTGCTGATAGAGAAAAACAAGACACTGCTATATAATTGTGCAAATTGGATCACATTAATTGTTCTCTGTCTTTAGAGAGACAGAGCTGGAAATAGAGGGGATGCAAGGGTGTGGGGGAGAGAGTAAGGAGAGGAGTTTTTAGGTGGGGAACCTGTGCTTTGTATAGAATCTGAGAAAAAATAGTACAGAAACAAAAGTTAAAGTTTAGCTAGAAAAAATTAACTGGGGAATTTCAGGTGCCTTTGAAAAGAAGAGTTGGTGCAAATAGAGAAGCCCTGTGGAAAAGTCCTGAAGAGGCATGTAAACAAGTGGCTTTGAAAGCAGAAACCATTGAATGCAGGTACTGCACACTGATAGATGTCCAGTAATAATTTTAAATCAATAAGTTATTTCTAAATGTCCTTTTTACAAACGAATGAGGGTGTGGAAAGCTCATTAACCGCGGGGAGTGGTTAGGAAGAAAGGGAAGTAATTAGTTCTGTGGGTTCTCCATCATGCTTGTTCAGACTACACAAATTCGTAATAGCCTTTTCTGTGTGCAGACAGTACAGCGAGATTTTTCTCTAATGTACTTTCTAGAGAAACAGCAAGAGAGAACTCTATATCCATCTATAGTGCTGCAATCTGCCCAGTACAGTGGGTTCCCTCTTACTGCTATTTGCTAATCAGCGTCCCACTTAGTTCCCTTCCTGAGGGTGAAGAGAACATTTGAAAGCACCTATATTTATCTGATAAATGAGTGATAATGAGATTGCACGACCAACATGTTTTTGTTTCAAGCAGTAATCTTTTCAATCATACAACTCCCCGTAAAGTAAAACTTGCAGCAGCTGGTGTTATGTTGTCAAAGCTGCTGCTTCATTAGAGATTCTGTAGGATATCTACATGGATGGCTAAAGACTTTTGGACTGAAGCCTGAAGACAGGTTGGGAGTTGGAGGCTGTGGACAGTGCAAATGTAATCTGAAGTCTTGCACGTGTACAGAATGGCACACTTTTAATGTGTGAGAATATTATTCTTGACTCGTTTTGAAAGATGAGACCAATGATGCCTGCTGCTTGACATATATTTTTAGAGCATCTTTGTCTCAGTTTTTCATATAATTATTTAAATTCTGCAAGTTTTTTTAAAAGATATTTTTAAAATGGGTGGGTATCTGTGCATTTCAAGAGCTTACAATATCACATTTTAAATAATTCTTGACACCTGTTCCTTTCATTATGAAGGTGAGTGGTGTTTGACTCTAGTAATGATGGCAGAATTCAAGGTTTATGCATTAAACTGTGGTTTTGTTCTAGTCTTGTGGTTATCAGCTTGCGATACAGAATCCCTTTTCATTTATTGCTGTGGGAATAGTCGGGGCTCTGAAGACTTTTCCTGGCAGGCATTGTAAGGAATATACCACACAAAGGCATAAGTTATGCAAGAAAGTTGATACTAAATTATTTAGTAGTTGTAAGATGAAATTGAGCTGTGGGTGACAGGAAATGGCTAAACCACACCTCTCTTTCCAGAGGATGGTATTTCCCTGGATCCTAGGTGCAATGTGCAATTAATATTGTGCATCTTGCAGAAGGGCATTAAGTTTATTTTTTTTTCCTTGTCAGCTTGTGTTCTCTCAGCTATGACAACTGTGGGGGTACTGGTGCTCCCTTTACCTAAAAGGGAAAAAAGTCTTCACCTGTAGCATTTCACGTTGTTTCCATTTTCTTTGTAGGACGGAAGAGGTGCCTGCAGCTCAGCAACCTGCAAAGCCACAGGCGCAAGCCAATGGAACAGGTAATCTTGGTCAGATCTCCACTAGCAGTTTGATTCGGTTGGATTTTTTTCACTGCTTTCCTTTGATCCTTAAGATCAAACCTTGCTGAAAATCTTGCTCAGTTCTTAAGCAGGCTTCTGAAGAAGCCAAATGTGAAAGACCATTTGAACAGCTTCTTACCTCTCTGAACATGATTCTGCATTTACTCGTTGTAGTTGACTTTGCACACCTGAGCAAGAAATTTATTGTGTATTGTAAAGCTTTTAGGAATGTAATGAAACCTGTTGCCTGACTGTATCATTCTTTCATGCCTTGCTGATCCTTGATTTACCAGAAAAGAGGTGTAATACATAGAAAATATGTTCTATTTTGTTCTCAACTGCAAAAGCTCTTTTTGTCATTAACTGTATTACTTCCTTTTTCTAAAAGGAAAGACATTCTGGAGAAGGAATAAGCTTAAGAGTTGGTGACTTTTTGGACACCTACACCATTGTCTGCATTTCTCAAGCTGCTGTTTATTATGAATTAAATTATGTAGTGATTTCTGAAAGAACAAAGGCAACAGGCAGATTCTCAGTCTTTCAGTTCACTTACACTTTCCTCCCCACACCTCTTGATTGAGATTTAGGCTTTTAAATCTGCAGATTAAATTTGAAGTTGCTACTCCTGTACTCTCATGATGTCAATAGTTTCTGTTACGTGAACTACAAACTGCCATTTTTTTTTCTGTCTTGTACACCCAAAGTTTCTTTCTCAGTACTATCGGAAGTATTAGCATGTGGGAAGCTACTTCATTTTTTTTTTTTTTACTTTCAAATGGAAGTGTTGTCCCAGCTTTCAAATGGAAGTGTTGTCCCAGCTGTGAACTGTCAGTTAATTCCTTGTTTTTCAAGATATTGCTGCAATTAATTAATAAATAGTTTGTTTCTATTTTCTGAGCACCCACTGTTTGCTTTTTCTCACGTGCTTAAAAGCACCATTTTGGCTGTTGTAGTTGGCTGATTAATCTTTCATGCCTCTGTTTAAACATATCTTAATTTTATGGAGTTCTGTACTAAGTTTGGTCCTGGAATAATTGTGACCAGTGTCTTCTTTGTGATATTGCTGTGTTGACCTACCTTTCCAAAGAATAGTCTGTTTATTCCTTCTAGACACTGATTTTTCTGAGTTACAAGTAAAGCAAAAGGTGATTCTTTTATTCTCATTTGGGCTACCTTAAGGCTTTTATCCTTATATTATTTCCATATACCCATATATTTATATTTTTCCACTGAAACTGACATACAGGAAGGGAACAGTGCTTCATTACTTTGCCATATATGACTTTCCAGGCAGTATTATGACTGTATATTCCAGGTATAGAAAGTGCCATGTACAGCATAATTTCTGTAGCCTGGCTTTAGAAAAAAAAAAATGCGTGTTATATATACACACACACACACAGAATATCTTTACAGCCTATAAATATTTGGAAAGTGGTAGTAAAAATGCCTCTTGCAGAATCTTGCTCAAGTTTCCACCTCCTTTTCCCGTCAAATTTCGTGTGGCTGCAAGGTGGTTGTCCCACTCTCTGCTCAGGAGTGTTTTGCTTTATACTTGCTTTTCTCAAGGTGACCCTTCAGCATAATAGGAGCGCTGAGATTTATTACAGTCTTTTTGTTTACAGGAGCCTCTTAAATGTTTTTCCAATGTTTGCTAAAAATTCCTGTTTTGATCTCTGTACTTCTGGTAATAAGACGCTTGCACATGCTGTACTTAGAGCAAAGCAGAAGTCACCTTTAGTCTTATTTTACCAGCTTATTGTGCTCAGGCTTTCTGTGCAACAGCAGAAGTAAGTTACATAGTGAGTTTCCGTGAAGAGTATTGGTGAAGGACAGGAAAGCTGTACAAAGTCTCCTTCCTAATGAAGCATGGCGTGCGGGAACAGGGGCAGGCTTTATATGAAGATGTCTTCTAGTATTATCCTGATACTTAGTGCTTCTTTTTTTGTAGATAAGCGTAGTCACACAGTCTGTTCAAGACTCCAGAAGTGGTTTTGTGACAAATTTGGGGAATATGTTGAGGACTTCAGATTTCAGCCAGAAGAGAATACAGTGGAAACAGAAGAGCCACTTAGTGCTAGAAGGTAAATCTCAAATGTGATTGTGAGAAATTGTTGGTTTCTTTACAAGTTGCTTTTTTAATCTTTTTTTTCTTTACAACCTTTTACATGATTTGAACAAGTGTTTGCATAACAAGTAATAAAACTGAAAGTACAGAACCATCTCAAAATGTTTGTGAATGCTTTGACCAAAACATGACATTTAAACTTTTATTCTATCTCGGACAGCAGATAAGAGTTATATTATTTACCAGGTACCATTATATGCCTCTTGAAAACTGTGGACAGATTCTTAGTTGGGCTGGAGAGCTCTTACATTTCAATTTTTGGTCTGATGCAAGATAGGCTGTATAAGTTACTGAAAATGCATTTCATAACAGGCGACAATGAAGCTTTCTGCACAAACATCTATTTTATAACTCTGATCAGTATTTCAGGGACCAAATGTACACAACTGTGCACTACTTGCCTATCTAACAGCTTGGTTTTATCCATTATTTTTCAGGTTGACTGAAAATATGAGAAGATTAAGTAAGTACCTGGCAGTATTTTATTTTCTGGAAGTAAAAACAGTTCTTAGTAACCCTATTGGGAGGATTACTGCATTTTAAAATACAGTGTTTTGAAACACTTCTGCCAGTTCATAAGCAGAAATGATTCTGAAATCTGAATTAGCGTTTGGAGTGCAAAGTAACTTAGAGGAGCAGTGGTAGGAGCTTGCCTTTAATCTTGAATTGCGTAGGGTATCTCTGAACTAAAAATTTAATGTTAGTTAAAATGTATAAACATGTAGTGAATGAGAACAGGGTATTTGTCCAATGGCAAAAGTAATAGTGTTCATAAGCTTGTAGTAACTACTACGTATGCTACTGAGCTGCTTGTAGTTTGCTCACTAGTCTAATTAGCATATGCTTTCAAAGGAGGAGAGGTTGAACAATGCATACCTCGAGTGTGTCTTTCATTTATTTCCCTTGGAGAGCTGATAAATTATTTTAGGAGGTGGAGGATGCAAGATGACGTGTTAAACGAAGTAATTAAGCCTTCCAAAAGTTCTGTGCAGCAAAAAATTGCGAGCCTGAAAAAAAAAAAGTCTGATTTATGATCCAAATTGTTAAAGTATTGTAGGGGGGAAGGTGAAGTTGAAATAAAGGTCTGTAATTTCCATGTAAGGTCAGTTTTGTTCTCCTTATTCTAATACTGATATTCATACTAGTTTCATTTGGGAGAATACTTGGAACCCATTCTCTGTGGTGGAAGTGCATTGCCTTCAGAACAGCTTTTAAAAAAGCAGTGTTAAGCTTAAGCTTTGCGTGGTTCTTAACTTCCACTAGATGAGCCACGAAGTCTAGATCTGTGTTCTCCACGGGTGCCTGACAACCACCCAGAGCTCTCAAAACCCTTGGTTGTTCTCAAACCCCTTTGTCACCAGCGGTTTCCAGGTGTTGACCTTCCCTGCAGGTTTGGTGTAGGGTGGTGAAGCAGCGCTTGGGTCCATGACCTCCTCCAGTGCCTCAAGCATGCCCTTCCACTTGCTTCATCTTCAGCTTTGGTTGTACCACTGATGCTCAATGAAATCTAGTCCTAGTTGTTTAATTACTTCCCATAGGGGCTGTATCAAGGATAGCTGAAATGGCTGAATTTCAAGCCAAACAAACTAGGACAGCAGGTCACAGGCTGTCTTGAGGAAAGCTTTCAAAGTTGTGAACTGTACTGCAAACGAGGGTGGGTATTCCTGGGGCCCCCTATGCAAGGCCAGTCTTCAGTCTTCTTAGTAGCGAAGGCAAAGCCAGTGTGTTCCAGCAAAGAAAACAAAGGTGGTCTTGCAGCAGCCCTCTCTTGTGTTCTTGTGTCCCCTACCTAGTTTGCCCGAAGTAGTGAAAGAGCTTGGAGGAAAAGGAAAGGTAAAGGACAAGTGTTTTTTAGGGAGCTGAAGGAAGAGCTCCTCGTGCTGTCTCTGTCTGGCTGTGTGCATCTGTGTGGGGGAGTGACATGTCTCCCATGCAGTCACAGAGGGAGCAAAAGTCTGCAGAAGTGGGAGACAGACTTCTTCAGGCAGTGAGGTCCTGTATCTCTTGGCTTAGGAAGAGTAAGCAGCAAAGTGGATGGAGTCTAGCCTATTTTAAGCTAGCTTGGTCAGGTAGCAGCAAGTTGTGCCTTGGTGGCTTAGAGTCCAGTCAGGCTGATTTACCTTGTTTTACAGTGGGATGAACTGACCTGTGCAGAGGTCTTCAAGGTACTATGAACAGGGCTCAAAACAGACGGCTGTCAGGATCCAGGGTACCCTTGTAGAGGGCACTGATGATCCTTGTCAGTACTTCAGAGCTTAGACATGACCTTTGTCTTGAATAGCACTTCAGGTTTGGGAAATGAATTGCTTAACTAGTTGTTCAATTATGTTGATGGGTTTCATATTCTTAATTTGGATAAACCTTTTTAATCTTTACATGTCTTGAATATTGATATTAATTTTCTAATTTGGTTGTTTGTCATTTACAAGTGGTTTAACCACTGCCAGCTAATTCTAACACTTGTCTTTGTTCTCTGGTTCTGTTTAGAGAGAGGTGCCAAACCTGTTACTAATTTTGTGAAGAATCTTTCTGCCTTATCAGACTGGTATTCTATCTACACTTCTGCTATTGCCTTTATTGTAAGTTAACCTATTCCTCCAGGAGTAGTAAGAACTTTTAAAAATGTATTATTTACTGAATTTCATTGAAACTGCCATATCTGAGTAGGAGTTACGCTACAGTTTTAAGTCAAATCAAATAGTGTAATTTTATTTAACTCAAAATACCAGTAGTTGTCACTTCAATTATATTTTTGAGTCACTTGAATTTTATATTTTGGGTTTATTGTAGCATAGTTTCCTAACTGTTAAAATAACTTAAAACTATCTGGGTATTTTTCTCTCATTTCTCGTTTCGTGTCCTGTAATTTGATGGTTACTTCAGCCTCTGCAAAATCTCTTGTGTAGGGCTTGAATGCTAGTAGCAACTGTGTTAGGTAAGAAGCTTTTGTTCACCATCAGTGCTCTTTGCCATTCGGTAGGATCATACTTACTGATGAGAGACAAAATGTCTTGATTTGAGTCTTGTTTAATGTGCAAACATCAGGTCTGTAAGCTGAATTCAAGCATTCCCATGCTATGTAAGGAGGCTTGTATGCCACAAAGTGACATAACTATTTAGTGGAGTTTTGGTTTGTTTTCCTTTTAATTGTTAATGAAATTATCTAAATTATTTTAGTTGTGGTGTATATGAAATATTTTGATATCAAAGGAAATTATTACCAGTAGTTGTAGCTGAATTAACCTGTTTGGTGAAATGTCTCCTATCAAGACAGCCTGAGAGAGTTGGGGTTGCTCAGCCTGGAGAAGAGAAGGCTCCGAGGAGACTTAATAGCAGCCTTCCAGTACCTGAAGGGGGGCTACAGGAGAGATGGGGAGGCACTCTTTATCAGGGAGTGCAGTGAGAGGACAAGGGGTAATGGGTATAAGCTGAAAGAGGGTAGATTTAGACTAGACATTAGGAAGAAATTTTTCACTGTGAGGGTGGTGAGACAATGGAACAGGCTGCCCAGGGAAGCTGTGGATGCCCCATCCCTGGAGGTGTTCAAGGCCTTTGAGCAACCTGGGCTAGTGGAGGGTGTCCCTGCCCATGGCAGGGGGGTTGGAACTAAATGATGTTTAAGGTCCTTTCTAACCCAAACCATTCTATGAATGTCGCACACCTTTTAATTAAGTAGTCCCTCTCTGTAAGTTGTAGGGCCTTATTTAATGCTACTTTGCACAGCACAGCTGAAGGAGTGTTGAGGAGAATTCCCCCTCCCAGTGCCCTGTATCTGTCCCTTCTCCTCATCTACTGATTTTTCTCTCACTTCTCCTGACAAACCTATTCTTGAGATAAAAGCTGAAAGAAGGAACTTCATCTGTTGCTGGAAAAAGTTCTGGGACCTTGGAGCTGGAACAATGCTTCATTTTGGGGTTGTCCATAAAAAGCCCAATGTTTCTCAGCAAGGAAGCTGTAGTCTCTGTATTTTCAGAGGCTGGGAAGGGGATGAAATATCTTTTGAAGCACTTTGTGTGTGTATTGTTAGGTAAAATAAGACATGTTTTCCTGCAGTCTTTTTAAGCTTTGTAAAATAAAAATATGGGATTTAGTTGACATGAAATAATACAGCGAGAGTTTATCCCATTGCCCTGTAAGGGGCTGATGGTTATATCTCTTCTGCTATACCATTGCTTCAACTGATCTAGGTGAGGTCAGATTGTGTAATGGTCAGGTAGCAGATTCACAGACTTTTAAGTTTTGCTGGTTTTTTTTCTCGACCGTCATGTAATTGCAGTGTTGGAAATATCATTCTCTGAAGCACCTGAGCACTATTTAAATGTAATATCTGGAGATTTAGTTCAGTCTTATAGTTTTGACTTTGCATTCATGAATGCAGTGCTATTGGCTGTCATAGGGTGTCTAAAATTTGTTAACTTTTGTGATCTGAGTTGTGTGATTCTGAACCCAACAGTACCGTGCAAACGGTCGTGCAACTCACTGTACCCCAGTTTGTAATCTAGATCTCTCTTCTTTCTTTTTTTAATTTTTTTTTTCTTTCTTAATCTGCAGATTTACATGAATGCTGTATGGCATGGCTGGGCCATTCCTATGTTCTTATTTTTAGCAATTTTGAGGTTGTCCCTAAATTACCTCATAGCCAGGTATTTATTTAAATACTAGATTATTCTTTTGTAATGCTTTGCTTGAAAGATCTTTTATTATTCTTGCACTAATTTGTAAACTGTTACCTTTTCTAATGTTGAGAGTAAAGGTTAACAAAATGAATTTCAAATTCTGATGTCCTTAAGTTCGTTGACTATTCTGAAGAATTATCTTAATTTTTCTGTGACTTGGGATATCATAAATGATGCTGCATGTTCTCAGATAAATCCCACACCACTTTAAAATTCCAAAATAAACACATTCTGCAGTATTCAGAGTAGTTGGAGAACATACCTTAAATATTGAACCCTGATGCTTTTCCCTGGAGAGGATTTTCACCTAGGCCATAAAATTGCAGTTTTGCCTTTTCAGTGGCCCTTGGCGTACTTTATCCAAAGTATCTTCCATTTGTATATTCCGTCACTATTGAAAATTAAGACTGACTTTTAAAATTTTTTTTAAAATACATTTTCTGTGTTGAGAGGATCTTTTTAAAAATGCTATTTTAGTTGATGGTGTTTTCCCCCTTAAAACGCTTAAAATGGTGGGGGGGAAATCTTAATGTGCATATTTTAAAATTATTTTCTGATTTCTTAATTAATACTTATATGTGACACTCTATTTAAAAATTACTGGTAGCAAACAGGGTCCAGAATAGGTTGATATAATTTTGTTCACATAAAGAAGAAGCAAAAATATTCTGAATTATTTACTCTATGCACATGATTCACTTTTGTGCTAAAACCCACAAGCAGTGGTTCTGTGTAGTATCTACCTAGCTAATATATATTTTTTTAAAAATGTATAAAACTTTGATGCTGTCTGTGGTTGGCCACTTGTGCTTATGTTATTTTGTAGGTTCTTTGTTGGTTTGGGGATTATTTTTTCTTTAAGCCATAAGTGCAGTTGCAGAAAACTACTTTTTAACCTCTTACAAATAATCCATGTTGGCAGGTGGAGAAGAAGTACTTGCTCTCTTTAACTGTTTCCATAACTTCTAGGGGTTGGAGAATACAGTGGAGCATTGTGCCTGAAGTTTCTGAACCCGTGGTAGGTCTTTGATCAGTTTGACCTGTATACCTTTGTTAAAAGTTGCACCTTCAAAACCTTCCTCTGTGTTTCCGTGGGTAGCTGTAAAAGGAAGGAAAAGTGAGGTGCAAAGAAAGACACTATAGCTTTTTTCTTTCTCTTTAAATTTAGAAATCTTCACTTACAGCACTGAGTTTGGGTGTTTCACCATAAAATATCCCGAACTTGAATGACGTTTCTGGAATAAATGTTAATTTGCCAGCTTGGGACAAGTTAGGTCTTGTGAGATCTTCCAGAAGCCTTGTATTCTGTTTTCTCTGTATCGTTTTTGAAATAAATATTTGCATACCCTCCTTTAAGCAGGAAGTATTGTAAGTATTACTGCGAAATGGAGTTCTTTGAATTTGAAACCTTTTGCCAAGACTTAGTGAGGCCTTGCTTCCAGGATGATTTTATTGTGGACTGAAAGCCATTGTAATGATGCTCCTCCACAGACGTACTGTGTCTTTCAAAGCCTCCTATTACTGTGTTTGCATATACCATGGAGGAAGAGCATTCATAACTAAAGACAACCAGCAGTGAAAGATGTAAGCAGGAGATCTGAAACAAGGGAGGAACTTGGCAAATTTAAGACTGTTTAAAGTGAGGGGACTATTGCCAAGACTGTCGAGGGGTCATGTTCTCGTGAGGAGTTTTGTAAAATATCAGTTTTAGCCGAGCTGAAAATTAATGGATTATCTCTTTCTTGCCCTAGGAACCCCCAAAAGAGGACCTGACGGTGTCTGAAAAGTTTCAGCTTGTTCTAGATGTGGCTCAGAAGGCGCAGGTACTGTGCTGCTCTTGGACCTCTCCGTCTGCTTCCTTAGAATATGGAGGTTCATAGTCCAAGTGGTCAAAGTACTTTATTATGCAGCATGTAAAAACAAACACTTAAACAAATAATACTTGCTTTGCATAGGGTTCTTTACTTATGAGCAATAGAGATCTCAATAAAATGCTTGGAGCTTCTGTAATGGCATGATGCTTCAGAGAACTGGTCGAGGTTCTCCAGTCACAGCTCTGATCAAGGTCTGAAGGGGAGCAGAAGCAGCTTCTGACAGTTTTTCCCTTAAAATATTAATGTGAGCTACTGATAATGTCGATCAGGTGGTGAATCTTACCAATGTACTGGAGTACATCCCAAATCCCAGTTGCAAAACTGGTACAAGAGACCCTATTCCTTCAGCTGTCTGTTTAGCTGTGTTAATTCAACAGTTTGCACAGCATCTCTGAAATAGTCTGTTTTAAACACCACCACTCCTCACAAACCTGAAATCTGCTGCTTGTGTGGGAGTGGGTGAGAGTGGGTTTTCTCCCAGCTCCATCAGTTTGATGAGCTACCCTAGCAGCTGAGTGACTCCACCATCCAGCTGAACTGCAGCCTTGTGCCATGTCTAAAGATGTGTCACTGCTGGAAGCAGCTTACCTTTCCCTTGCCAACTGTGTACGCTTGTCTCCTTTCTTTTGCTGGTGGTGGTTCATATGTTTATAGGAATACCTCTGGAAATGTATTGGGAAGAAGAAGTTTACAGGTGCTGTGACAGCAAGAGTTGGTTAGAGGAGATGGCTGAATAACCCTCTCAGTCCTGAGCAGGTGTCTGTTTGCATCAACAGTTGTTGGAATTATGTGGAATCTAGTAACTCAAAGGGTGTATCATAAACACCTGGTGGTGATGTGTTTCTAAAGAAGCTGAGAGGCCAACATTTGATGAACTCAGTAACCGCTTCCTGAGATTTCAGTACTCAAAATGTGCAAGGAAACTTCCCATTTTGTTACCTACTGACAGAAGCTCTTCACTCTTAGATTGACAGCTCAATTTAAAATATTTGCAGTGATTAAGCACTTTACAGTTGTGACAGTGGAGTCAAATAGCTTCTTCACTTCTAATAATCAATGAGTTACAGAACAAGGTGTTAAATTGAGATGGAAGTCATCGATTATTGCTATTCTGTTCTGTATTTACTCAATTGTGAAGTACATAAATGGCTAAAAATGAGTTAAAAAAAAAAGGACTTCTGGGAATTGTCTATTACCAGCAAAGTAAGATAACTCGGTTGGTTTCTGTTATGTGGACAAAAACCCCAAAATAATGCAGGACTTGGTTTTAATTCTCTTGCTTCTTACGCAGAACCTTTTTGGCAAGATGGCAGACATACTGGAAAAAATTAAAAAGTAAGTTATCTGGCATGAATCTTTTTTTCCTCTTAAAACAAGACTTGACCAGTGTCTGGAACGCTAGTAATAAAATTCTGTTTCTTTTTTGCTTTCAGCTTGTTCATGTGGGTTCAGCCAGAAATAACGCAGAAGCTCTACTTTGCTCTCTGGGCAGCTTTTATTGCATCCTGCTTTTTGCCCTACAGGATTATTGGGCTTGCAATGGGTAAACACAATAAATAATTGACCTGCTACAGTCTAGATTTAATGCATTAAAACTTAACATGATCTTTAGAGGGAGAATTTTAGAGTTTAGGAAAGAAAACCCTGCATTAATAAATAATGAAGTGTTTTAAAGTATTTTCATTGTGCTTGGCATCGTTTGTCATGTGCATTTCAAAAACCATTTCTGAATACATGATATCATAGCAAAAGATTGAACAATGCATGTACTCCTTGAAGAGAGTACGTTTATGATGAGCTATGAGCAGAGGTCTGCAGACTGTCAGCTGTAAAGCTTCCAGGAAGTCTAATATTTGGGTTTTTTTCGCTCATATGTCCTTGCAGATTAAATATGTGGGACCAAATAGAAGGCATGAAGATGACACAGTTGGAAAAAAATGAAAAAGTTAATGGGGCTTTTTGTAAAACTTGGAGGATAGGCTGGACAAAATGAACAGATTACTGTGGGTGAAATTGCAGATACTTAAACTCTCAACTTAGAATTGGGAAAAGAGGGTTTTCGCTACAGCACGAGACTGTCTTTTCTCTAAGCTATGAAACCACATCCTGTGAACCAAGAATTCTCTTTTTTTTTTTTTTTTTCCTTAATTAAGGTAATGATATGATCAACTGAGTATTAGTTCTAGTTCCACTGAACTTCCAGCTGTGCTAGCTTGAACATAAATGTAGGTTTGCTTGATGTAGCAATTGAATTAGATGTTTGAGGAATTAATTTTTTACCCTGACTCTTGGAAAGAACTGAATTGCATTCAGTAAAGTTTTGAGAGAGTATTTTAAGCCCTTTTTAATCTGGCAGAATGCCAGGAAATATCTTGTATAAGATAGGAGGGCATACTGGACTGGAAGATGGAGTTTAATGTAGTACATGAGAGCCCTCTGTTGCCATTTAAATTCTTGCAAGCTGCTGCAGAGTTGAATACTCTGGCATGTTTTCTGTTTTGGAAGTATATCGTGTTTTCAGAATGCTTCTGGTAAAAAGGAATGTATGTTTGAATTCCTCTAATGTTCTTCTGCATAATAAGAAGGTACGTAAGTGGTTTAAAGGAACTGGGGATGAGGAGGAAGGAATCTGGGCAGGGGAGGAAAAGAAAAATAATTTCCTGTCTTTAGAAGAAGAATCAAAATATTAAAACCAAGGAAATTGTTTAGCACTGTGACTGAAGATACAGAATTTGGTTTCAGTCATGAACTTGTTAAAACATGATCAAAACAATGATGTTCTTAATGCTCCTTCAACATGCATACTGAAGTGACCTTTTTTTCAGGACTCTATGCTGGAATCAAGTTTTTCCTTATTGATTTTATCTTCAAACGATGCCCCAGACTAAGAGCTAAGTATGATACCCCTTATATCATCTGGAAAAGTCTCCCAACAGATCCTCAACTCAAAGAAAGGTCTAATGCTACAGTGTCGAGACGGGTAAGGGTAATAAATCTTTTTGTCCCTCTGTTCCCAACATCTGAATATCAGATCTTTTTTTCTGTTTCCCTTTTCTTCAGTGACTACAGCACATTAAAGGGAAGATTAATTAAATCCTAACAGTCAATGTTAGTTCAATTTTTTTATTATTTTCAATATCCACAGAGTCTTTATATGGATTCTGTTTTCTTTTATGAAAAGAATCTATTATCAAAATGTGCATATAAAATATGTATATACTAGAAATAATATGAAGCTAAACACACAAAGATAGTACCATCCATATTCATATCAGTTTCTGTAACACACATTCTATGTGATTTTATTGTAAAAATATAGTCTTTTTGTATTCCCCTTCTCTGTTCTCAGACAGTCTTTTTCAGTGGAAATTCAGATGCTTGTTCAGATAGAAGAACAGTTAGTTAAAAAAAATAAAAAAGGTTTGAGTGTAATATGCAGCTTACTAATGGGATAAGCATTAACAGAGGTAATAATGTAGTTTACAGATCTAGGCATTATGTCTTATGGTTATTTGTATTAGGTGACCTTTTAGCACAGTGGTAATAAATGACTTTTCACCATGTTGGTACACCAACAGTAATTTTTTCTTTTGTTCATATCTCTTGGTTAAATCTTTTAAGTGTTATGTTCTGTGCATCTTTGCAAATTGTTTGGGGCCTGACATGATAACTGAAAAGCAAGTCATGCTTTTCCACATCCCTGAATTTGTCAGTGTTTATTAGTTTAAAAATAAAAACAGTTGTAATAAAAATTCACTCTAATCCCATTTTAGCATTTGGAGCCTCTTACAACAATCTCTAATTGCATTCATGGGGTATTTGAGTACTGTCATAAGCTCCCTGACTGAAATGTGCAGCACTTAGCAATAATTCATCCTGGGTACACAACTGGAGAGCAAAAGTGATAAACACATGAACCTGTGGTTGTTGACCTGTAAAGAACTAGTATGGGGCTCTAGGGGTGATGGAGCAGTTGGTGGTAAAATAGGTGCAGCATAATCATGAGTATTTCAGGAGGAAGTGGAAGAGACAGACGGGCTCTGACAGAAAGTGGGTTTTTTACTCCTATTTTCCAAGGGATGAGGGAGGTGAATGAGCACTTCAACAGAGCCATCTATGGTCTGTATTTCTTGCTTGCAGAAGATGGGCTTAAAAGTTTCTGTGCCTCTCGAGTTTACAGGTTATCATTCACGTAGTGTGCTGGTGGTGGCAGCCTCTTGCTGGGTCTCTCTAATCTGCCTTAGAGGTGGAAAGGCTCTGAATTGCTGAACTAGAATCCATAAACTTAGGGAGTAATTATCCCTTCCAGCTTTTCCTTATGGCTTAAGTTTTGACAAGTAGACCAAGGTTTTAGTACTACTGTGTCTGACTTGATGGTCTTGGCTTGCCTCCCTGGAAAGGAAGTGCAGGACTACATTATCTGCTTCCAAATGTCTTTGGAAACATTAACTCGGTCTCAATAGTTTTAGACAAAACATTCTTACCCCTTGAGAGATTTCTGGGAACCTTGTAGTATAAAAAATAGATTTTTGTACATAAAGGTAAAAACCAAATATTTTTCATTTTTTTCATAGAAAAGGCAGAGCCCAAAAGCATGTAGTACCAGCATATGTGCATTTGCTTTGGCTTCTCATCATTAAACAGCATACAATGCACTGTAAACCGAGACACAATGCAATATTCATTGCCTATACCACCACTCTGACCTCGTGTCTTTACAGGACAATCCTGACAACAGTATCTGATGGGTAAGGGTTGTATGTCAAAAGCTGATGATAGATCAAGTGCAAAGGAATACCTCCAGGTAGTCCTGCATCCAGGTTGTTGGTGACATTTTTAGACAGCAAGGACTCTTCCAGCATTACGAATCCAATCACTTCGAGTTAGATTTAAGACTTATCAAAATTGGATGCAATGCTTTTCTTTTAGTAATCGACCATAGCTTGTCTGAAGCCTGGGTGGTTATGGATAAATTGGATGCTTCTTTTAAGGGTAGAGGAAACATTTGCCTGTTTTAAGAAGAGTTAGAAATAAGGGCAGAACTTTCTCACGTCTTCAGCCACCAAATAGGATGTGGTCCTGAAATATAAACACCTTTTTTAAGTCTCTGTATAACGGGTAGGTAGGAAGCAGTGTAGCAGAGAGCAGGAATAATCCTCATTGCAGTCAAAAAAGGCATTGCTGTCATGCCTAGACTTTTGTATGTTTTGAGCCATGGAGCTTCACCTGGTTACAAGTGTATGGAGCCAAATAACTTGTCCAAGAAAGCCTTCCAAAAATTAATCTGATCTTTACTTGAACACAAATTGTTGGACAAGCTATTATTTTTCTTGGTTCCAGGGGCTGGATCATTACTAAAGTTGCTACAGAAGAGCAGTAACTGAAGCAATAGTACAGTTATCATCAACCATTTGCTTTCCATGTCAACTTTCTTTATTCTTTTCCCCCGAGGCATCGTTGTATTACAGTTACCCTAAAAGCTGGATGGTAAATACCCTCTGTCATGCCTGTTTTGTCAGTCTGGTTACTAGTCAGTGATTGCAGTGCGCATTTTTTCATTTGCTTTGGATTTCTTTTGTTAGTGCTAAATCCTGCAAAGCCTCAAGTGCTGCCAACTTACATGCAAAAAAAAGCGGCAGAGGCTGGTTGGCCTCTGACAGCATCAGGCCTTTACAGAAGAAAGGCTTAGTCCTGAGCTTGCATGTTGTCAGTTTGCCAGTTGTTTAACTGCATGTGTATGCTAGGGCTAAGAACAGAGCTGTTAATGCTCAGATGACAAAAGCCAGCCTTTGGCATCGTGTGGTGCCCCACCAAGATAAAAATGCAGATGCAGGCAACCTTTCCAAAAGAAACTGCCTGCTGTCCTTCCAGAAACAAGGCTTGCTAGGGCAGTCTCCAGTGGTTTAGGAGCTCTGGTAAAAGTAGATTTTACTTAAGTACTTTGGGTTTGAGAACTCCATGCTACCTCCGCCTCCCTCCCCCCCAAGGATGCTGACAACCATTCTGACTTTCTTTCACGTGTCAACACTCTCAAAATTCAGTGCATCTTCAAAGCAAAGGAAAGATCAATGGCTCTAACACAACCTGAATAAATTGAACTGGTGTGCTCTAACCACTGATAACTCTTCTTTTTTTAATTGCATTCATTGTGTGTAGTCTCTTGGTTTGTGAGCAAGATCTTGCAGTTCACTCAGTTCATGTTTTATTCTATGTATTATACTGTTAAATAGACTTCACTTTTTTTCTTTTGTCAGTGTCACATTTGTGTTGTTTGTTTCTTTTCCTGCTAGCTGTCAGGGCATGAAAAGGTATGGATCGTAGCGTGGAAAACTTCCTTTCAGTTTTGGCATTGGTATTCATAGTGAGCTAATGCAGTTTTCTGTGGCTTTTTCTTTGTTTGCTCATTTTTCTTTCTAAACTTATTTTGTTCAATAGTATTTGTGCTTGGTCTGTCTCTTGAAGACAAGCCAAGTACTGATAATCTGTTAACTGTTATTAGTCCCACCAGTATAATCATTGGAGTTGTGTGTAGTGCCTTTGCTGTATCTAATCAGATATACCCTTTACTTTACAAAAATAGTGTTTTAAGATAGGTGCATCTAGCACCATGTGTCTTCACCCCTGCAAAGGATATCCATCAAAGGGCAGCACTTTGAAAGGTTATATTCAGATAGCACGTTAGAGCTTTGTGCTATAGCAATAGTATAGTGCAGTAGTCCCAAGTTAACTTTGCTGAAATAGTTAATTGTTGCATTACAGATGGGGTTTTTTTAGGAAAAATAGTTAGCCAAGCTGTTTTTAAGAGTGCAGCTTAAATGTTGCTGTTCAAGTTTTGGAATCATGTTTATTTTCCTGCAGCTTCAAACAGCAGCATCCAGAAGTTATGTGGGCTCAAGTGCCCCAACTGGAGTAAGCAAAGATGAAGACACAAGTCGCTTTCATACCACGAAGAGGGGAAACTTCCATGAAGTTTTTAACCTGTCAGAAAATGAGCGTCCTTTGGCAGGTATTATGCAACAGGAAGGCTACATTAGTAGAGTATTTTCTAAAAAACCAAGGATAGTTTAAAGCTGAATTCCCTTTCTGTGCAATATACTGGTATAAACTTTTTAAACAAAAAGACTTGCTTTAAATGAGGATGAATGGAGACAGTCACTTTCATTCCACAGCCTTACAGTTCTTTGAAAGAATGCGCAGCCTAGCGTGCCTTTTGTGGTAATGCAAATGGAGTAGTCCAGTTAAAGGGAATAATTGTGTGGGTGGTTTTGGTTTGGTTTTGTTTTAAAGTAGTGTTCAAAACAGGTGTTATGATGTCTAGAAACACCTTATTTAGGCTTCTCTTTGTAAACCCTTATAGTAGGTATCTGAAGTATAATTTTCAGTGCTTTCTGCTGTTTTATAAGGAAACTTTGGGGGGTAATGCCTCGCTCTCTTTGTTTTTCTTAAAGCAAGATTTCTTATGATTTTTTTCAGTGTGTGAAAATGGTTGGCGCTGTTGCTTGATTAACAGAGACAGGAAGATGCCTACAGACTACATCAGGAATGGAGTTCTTTATGTCACAGAAAAGTGAGTCATTGCACTCCACACATTTCTTAGGAGGGAAATGCAACAGACATGAAAAAAATTGAATCTAAAAGTAATCCCGTAACAATGTTTTGAAACAAAAATGCCATTTCATGGTTTTGAATCTAAAAGTAATCCAGTAACAGTGTTTTGAAACAAAAATGCCATTTCATGGTGCTTTAAAACATCAAGAAGGGAACATAGGAGAGGGAGAGCTGGATCTGGCGTGCGGTAACGCATAACAAATGTGATTTTGCCTTGGAAAGGCTTGCGTAGGAATGCAGCTCTATATAGTCAGCTGTTAGTAGCTGCAGTTCTTGATGTGGATAACATACTAACTATATATGTACCAAAAAAAGAAACCTAAAAGTTAAGTGTATTTTGAGAGTTGTGATCAATGGTTATTTGGCAAATACTCTTAGTGTCTTTTTTTAAAGCAAATTTAAGGTATAGCTTCCTTGAAAAAATGTGCAACAAAAAGAAACTAGAAATTCAAGCCCTGTTTTCAAAACTGATACTTGATTTTTTTGTGGTGTTTTATTTTGGGTTTTTTAAATCTTTATTTACCCCCCAGCCTCCCAGGGCTGAATAAGTATTGTCACTACCGTTTTGAGTCTTGCACTGAAATTCTTTTGGAGTGTCATGAATGGAAGTAAAGTTCATCTGTATGCAATGTCACCTAGTGCTTTGGAGTGTCATGAATGGAAGTTCATCTGTATGCAATGTCACCTAGTGATGGAAAGCACTCTCCAAGGTTTAGAAATCTGAGCTTTTGTCTGCATCACAATAACGTGAAACTAATGCAGTGTTTTCCATTAATCATCTTTTAGGATGGTAAAAGATTTATAAGCCTTCTGAGATTTGGTATTTCAGCTGTTTAAGGATATATGTGCTTCCTGTGTTGTTAAAATGCTTGTCAGGTTTAAACACTCAGTGCAGTAGTATAAATATAAGATTTGTGTGTGTGTGTGTACATGTGGTATGTTCTGGGCTTTCAAACATGTTAGCCAGTATCTAGAATTTACGAATGTTTGCTCTAAATTAGAAGCCACAACAGAATTGTGTATTTTGTGCCTCTTTCTTTTCTTTGAAGCTGATTTTAACCTGTGAGGTTCAAATTTCAGAAGTGACAGGAGGGATATCGAAAGCTTTGTTTTAGAATACTGTATCAAAATGAACATTTTCTTTCTTTGTCTTCAGTTACTTGTGCTTTGAAAGTTCCAAATCCGGCTCATCTAAAAGAAATAAAGTTATAAAGCTAACGGATATAACAGATATTCAGAAGGTATGTCTGTTTTGTGTTGCAGAGAGAGGAGAAAGCTGGTTTTCTGTTCAGCTTGTTGTGTTTTGCTTTTCTGCTTATGTTATTTTGAAAAAACATGCCATTGATAGTTTTTATAAGTAAAATGTAATTTTTTGATCAATATTTCCTAGAACTGTTTGTTGTTCAGCGATTTGGACTCACCACAAGCAAACTTACTATGAGCATAATAACAAAGTAGTTTACTAAACCCTTACACTTGTGAATTATTTTAAAATTAAAGTTGTGTTTTTTCTTAACTCCTGTGTTGACTAGAACTGTGTAGGTTTTAAGAAGATTTATTGTTAGCAGGAACTGTGTAATACTAACTTCAGTTTGGGTTTGATATTGGTAGATGCACCATCTTGAAAAGTAGGTGCCTCAGAGGGAAGAGGGATTATTGTCAGTGGAGAAAGGTAAATCAGTAGAATAGCCAGACCGGATCGGGCTGGAGTTTCATCTAGTTGGGATCCCATCACTAACAGAGGCAAGAAGTGGATGGTTGGAAGCATGGCAAGTATAATGTGATCCTTCCTCTGGCTGAGTTTTATCAGCCTGCAGTCACCAATGGTGTTATTGGTGCCTTGCATCACTCTATATGGTGTTCAGTGTCACTTTTTGTCACCCTCTCTGAACTTGTCCTACTCTTAAAAGCAGACACCCCTGCTTTCTGCTACATGCTGTGGCCATGAGTGCCACAAATTAAATCATGCTGTGCAAAGAAAGACCTCAGCCCAGTGTCTACTGTTTAATTACCTTCGGATTTTCAAATTAATTCCTTCTATTTATATCACATGTCTATAAAGCAGACAGCTTATGCTCAACTGGAACATTCCCACTGGAATTAATAATTCATATTGATGGATTTTAAACATCATACTTGAAGTAATGCTGGCTCGTTGTTTAGTAGGTCTTTACTGCCATAAGTGTCCTTTTGCATCTGTGTAGTTTTTTAGATTAAGATGAGGCAGTGACCATGCAGCCAAGCATAAAAATGTACTGTGCCTGGTTTTATCTGGGGGTGAGAAACACAGACCAGGCTCAGGGTCTCTTCCCCCTTGGAGATATTGCCCAGTTCAGCCAACGGTATTCCTTCTTAGCATTACAGATTTTCTTCAAAAAACTCCAACCAACCTATACATACCCTGTTTGTCTATTTAATTTTTTAAAAGAAGCTTTTTTCTGATCTGCTTGCTGCTCCTTTAAACAGTGGGTGAATGTTACTTCTAGGGAAACCTCTCAGCTATATGCACAGGCACACTCTCACATACATATGTACTCATCGGGCTGTGGTGTGCTACCTGCCCACACCATCCAGCTGCCAGCGTGGTCCCTGGCATTGTGGCTGGGCCAGCTCCCACACACCATAACAGTACCGGGGTGCGCAGTATGGGGCCGAGGTCAGTTCTGGCAGGCAGGCTGGGTGCCATGGCGTGTGGGAGGAAGAGGAGAGGCAGGCTCTTGCTGTACAACTGGTGCTGTGCTGGTTGACTCCAGGGTCAGAGAAGAGCATCTGGCCTCTTCTTGCTTGTAATAGAGGTCTGTTCGTTGTGTCTGGGAGGACATACTAGCGACAAGTTGTGTAACCTTCTGTTGTGGTTTACCCCCAGGCAGCAGCTGAACACCACACAGCTGCTCACTCACTTTCCTCCTAGCAGAGTGGGGGAGAAGAGAATTGGAAGGGTAAAAAGTGAGAAAACTCATGGTCTGAGATAAGAACAGTTTAATAATTGAAATAAAATAGTAATAATAATACATTGTAATGAAAAGGAAAATAACAAAAGAGAGACAAAACCCAAGAAAGACAGGCGAAGCAAATGAAAACAATTGCTCACCACCAACTGACCGATGCCCAGCCTGTCCCTGAGCAGTGGCCGCCCTGCCAACCTTACCCCAGGTTGATATGTTGAGCATGACATCATATGGCATGTCATATCCCTTTGGTTGGGGTCAGCTGTTCCAGCTGTGCCCCCTCCCAAGTTCTTGTGCACCCCCAGCCTACTCACTGGTGGAGTGGGGTGAGAAGTAGGAAAGCCCTTGACTGTGTGTAAGCACTGCTCAGGAATAACTAAAACATCCCTGAATTACCATTTCCAGCACAAATCCAAACCATAGGCCCATACTAGCTACTGTGAAGAAAATGAACTCTACCCCAGCCAAAACCAGCACACCTTCTCAGCAGCTTTTGCAGTTGTTCAGTACATAAGATGACTTTGGTCTGTGTTTTTTTTCTTTTTAGTATAAAGTGCTCTCTGTTCTCCCAGGATCAGGGATGGGTATTGCTGTATCAACACCATCTACACAAAAAGTAAGTAGTGGCCTATATCAGTATTACTGTGCTTGACGTAGTCCCTTTTTGTCTTCCTCCTCTGGCTAGCACCAACAAAAAGGCTTTTTTTTCCTTATGGCAGTGTAGTTGTTTTTTGTTTTTTTTGTTTTTTTTGTTTTTTTTTTTTTTTTAATTTCAGTTGTCTGTTATTCAGTATATTTGGCTTCAGAATTTTAATTTAAGCATTTGGATTGTTCTACTGCATATGGACTATTTTACTATAACAGTTCAGAATTATTTGCTCCTTTATTTTGCTACCTCCATTGGCTGTTCCCTAGCATCCCTCATCAGGAGCATGGGGGCTGCTCTGCTCTGCAGTCTGGAGCAAAAAGCTGATGGTTTGAAAGTATCACTGTGGGTGAGGAGGCTTTGGGGTGGAAGGGCCTGACACTCAGATGCAAGTTTCCTGTTTCAGTCTTAGGGTGCTAAAGATTTAAGCTCCTCTAAGCCTCAATACCCTTTGGATGACTGAAGCTTTTCTTAACATATGACTGAACCTTATTTTAAGCTAATCATCTATAAATAACTTTTCTCCAAGTCACGCAGGCTTTCTGCTCGTTGTTTGATATTGGGAAGTACTTACAGGGTTGGAAGTGTTCATCTACCTAAATAAATTTTCTATGAGATGAAACAAAGAGGCATTGGTAAAGATTTTTAGAAATCTTTAATGGAAGTAAAGGCCAATCAGGAAAACATCATGCACTGAGTGGATGGAGAGAGAAAGTTCAAGTGTTCTCTACCGCTCATAGTCTATGCAGATGGATTTTATGCCATGGTTGTTTTAAGAAGAAGATGGAGAAGTGAAAAAAAATAAATCTTA
>NW_010143309.1:70293-161849 GCF_000699245.1 Pterocles gutturalis
AGATACTTATGTCTTTATTAAAGCACTTTGAGTACAATTCATCTGTTCCTATTGATTTGGCCAAAACTGTACGTAGAGGAAGATTTTTCTTTTCCAGACTGACATGTTCTTTTTTTCTGTCATTTAGCCTTTGGTGTTTGGTGCCATGGTACACAGAGATGAAGCTTTTGAGACAATTTTCAACCAGTATATGAAAATAACCTCTGCATCATCAAGCAGTGAGAGCTAGTAAAGTATCTCAGAAGATCTAAAGGAAGCTTTCTTATTTTACAACTTAGTAGTGAAAAAAAAAGGAACATCCTCATCTATTTTGCAATAATTTTTCTTGTCTGGTGGTTTCTATTCTATCTGTTAACATAAATCAAGTGTATTTTATATATGCCTTCATGTTCGTTTTTAAGGTTTTTGTAAAAAAAAAAGAAAAAAAAAACAAAACAAAATGAAATAAAATGGTGAAAGTGCTATCATCACTATTAGCCTTGCACATTAAGCACTTTTAATGTTTATTTACTGACATTAAAAGCTGGGAAGATAAGATACTTGGAGAACTGACAACAAAGTTAAACAGATTGATCCCTTTAATTCCACTGATATCACTGGGGATACATTTGTCCCTTTATCTTAGTTATTTTTCCCAGAGATGTGAGAATGGTGACTGCAGCAGCCTGAAGTCTCTTTCTTCAGATCTGAGTTTTTAATTGCGTTCTTTATTAAAACTGATAGCAACACCAAGGAAGTATTATCATCTTAGTATTTCCATATTTATAACTGCACTTAAAATAACTCCTTCTTGATAATTCATGCATTGCAGAAGGATATTTTACCAGTTTGGTTAGGTTCAATTTTTCCTGCATAGATGCTGAAATTGCTTGTACAGTGAATTGGAGGAGAAAGATTGTAACTATATCTTCCTTTCCTGATTAACCAAACTAAGAGGAAGGAAGGCAGGCAGATACTTTTTATAAAAGAGGGCACCAAAATGTTGTTCCTAAAATGTTAGGCATCGTGTATTTGTATTTCTGTAGATACTTGTCATAGAAGGGCTCAACTATTTGTACATGTTGTATGTACAAGGTGTTTGTATGTAAATGCATAAAAGACTTGCAGGCTTTCTGTGTTGGGGGAGGTGGAAATAATTAAACTAAACTGAGACATGACTCTCTTTTTAATTTGGCTTTTCTCTTGAGTTACCTTGTAATAAAATAACACTATAATATAGCAGCTGAAAGTGCTAGTTCCTTTTCAAAGCATAGTTTGAGGGGCATTGGTATGTTGCTGTCTTTCCCCTTGCAAAATTAAATTTAGTAACAATTAAACCCAACTGCCAGGTAAAAGAGGAAAGCTGGGCACCTCTAAACTCTCTCAGGCCTTTCTAGCAGCAAAGCACATATTGACCTTTGTCTTTAATATTAGAAAGCTTTTGTACTCTATATAGTAGCCCCCGTCTGAGGGGTTTAGAATTTAATTTTCATTTTCATGAAAGCACAGGAGTTATGCCAAGCCTTCCAGTATGTCTTTTACTTTGCTATGTTGTTTGAGTTGAGCTGTATGGATGTCTCCAGATGTTATATGAATGTCCCTAAAAAAAGCAATGGAGTTGCAAATTCTTATGTAAAAATGGGACATGGTTTCATGGGGTTTTTTTTTCTTTTTTTTTTTTCTCTTTTTTTTTTTTTTTTTTTTAACAGGAATTTTGTTTCTTTATAAGGAAGGGGGTAAAATGAAGGCAGGAGAGGGGAGACGAACACCAAAGGGTGTTTAACTCTTAGCACAGTTTTTAATGAAAGTCTCTTAACAAATGCAGCAGTAATGAAGAAGGTGGCAGTCAAACTGTACAAACCTTATTTCAGTCTGGGCATGAAGAGGTATGATGTGAAGAACTTAATATGAACTTGATGTGAAGAAGTACTGTTGAATATTATAATTTAGTTATGTTTTGTAAAGTGAAACACTGATGGGGTAAAACTCTGTGCCCTGGGTGGAAATGTGAACAAGAATGGGGGAGAATCCACCGTAATGGCCAAAATGTTGTTTTTGAGTTCTCCCTTTAGAGTAGCACTTGAACATGTCTTTACATGACCTGAAAAAGGGGTGCATTTCTAACATGTCCTTAGGTATGGTGTAACTCAGGGCCTAAAAACTTGACATATAAGTTAAGCTGGTGGGAAATTAATTTTGCTGCCATCTAATTTGGATGTAGCTTGACAGTTTATGATTTCTTTACTTTACACAGGTAGGTTTTACATTTAAGTAAAAATCCTTCATCTTAAATTTTTCTCATCAAACCTACTTTAAATTCAATGAATCTCTTTTTGTAATTGCTGTGTATTAGCATTTGGCTTTCTTTTCTAGAAGCTTCCTTGAATAGTAAGTGTGGCTAACAAATAGGCATTAAAATCGCTTAATGTTATATAAATTTTAGTCAAATTCATTCATTTTGTCTTAAGAAAAAATCCCTTGGGTGTGTTTAAGGTTATCCTTTTTTTTTTTTTTGAAGAAACAGAAGACTATATTTTTTACAGAGAGCATGCTCTTTTTCTTATTTTTGTATCATTTTTCAAGTGTAATTTATATCTTCAATCTGATCATAACAGCAGTTTCAGTGGGAAAGCAGTTGACTTGCACTTATTATCTCCTCCCCCTCCCACCCTTTACTGGTTGACCCTAGTATATAGGGTTGTCCTAGATTCTGTTTCCTGGAGGAGCTATATGGGTCCTATGCTGATGTTGCCAGGACAATTAACCGTATCTTAGGCTTCGGAAATCATTAGCCTTTTCCCAGACTGAAATGCCTCATGTGTTACAATATGCTCTTAAAATTTTCTTTCTGGACAAAGTAATTAGAAACTTCTTATAAAGTCTAATGTGTTGACGTTTGAAATTAATCCACACTTTTACAGTGTGAACGTAAAAATTAGCAATTCTTAAAGCAGTAAACCTAGTGCAAACTGCAATGCACCATTGTTTCATTCTAATATATAGAAAACAAACTGGATTTTTTTTTAAATATAGTTGTAATATAACTGACAAACATCTATGTACGTATTTTGTAAAGTTCACTTTGCATTGGGTTGTCCAGGTTCCTCTACATAACTGCTGCTGTGGCGTATGTAACATCAGAGGCACTAGAAGGTAACCTCAGTGTGTTTGCTCACAGATACTCCTGTGCTTTTCCTTCCTGTTACACCCTCACAGGTTTGGAGGTCAGGAGGGGAATGAACAGTGCGGAAATATATACTTGGCTTGTATAATTACACTGAAGTTCACCTTAAATTCCAATCTTCCTACATAGTTTTGCAGTATAGCCTGCCGTACTTCAATAACAGGCTGGGTCGTACCACTTAACGTAAAGTGCTACTTTCTAATAGCAGAAAGTGATATTCTTGTCATTCTGTCTGTCTGTTTGCTGTTTATATTTGCAATTCTGTTGATGTCTATGGTTCATTGCTGGATCATTCATGTGTAATTGGATTTAACTTCTTTAGAAGTGCATTGGTTAGTTTGAGTCCCTTTTAAAGAGGAGAAAAAAGGGGAGATGAAAACTGACTGCTTTCATTCTTTATCGGTGACCACTTAAATTCAAAAGGCAAAAAAAGCTTAAATATGAAATCATGCCTTTCTGTGCACTGTTGCTTTTGTGAGGCAAGATTGAATGAAACAAGCTATTACTAGTAACAACATCATACAGGATGCCAGCAACAAAACCCTACCTTTGTTCCTGCAGACAAAGAGAAAAGCGATTTGACCCAGTCGTGAAAAGATGAAAGGATGTACTTTTTTTTGGCTACTTAAACTTGTATTAAAAACACTGGTAGTTTTTATTGAATTCTGTACATTTTGGCAGATGCTTAATTTCTACTAATCGTTGAAATATAATGGATGTTAAAATTTTTATGTCTGAAGTTTGAGTCTATATTTTGAAGTTGTAAATAATTCATTATGAGTGTAACTTTTGTTTCACAAAAGACTTATACTGTATGAAGAATTGAAATAATGAAATGATTTGCCCTGTACATTTTTTAAGAAAATCTTGTTTGTTTAAAAAGTCTTGTATAAATTATAATTTTTATTTAAATAAACCTAAAAAATGCTTTGAGCTTACACTTTTTACAAACTCTAATAACTTATCTATTAGAACTGCACCTGATTTCTTGAAACGCGGCAAGTTAGTGCTTTTTGGCAGATTCATAACCACCTCAAGTCCACCACTGGAGGGGAAGTGGGTGGGTTTTCTTTCTCACTGCTTTTGAAGCCCAAGGAACATGCTTTTATTTTAAATAATCCTGTTAAAGTACTGGAGCGTGTATGTATACTTTTTTATTAGATCTTCGTCTGCAGGTACAACTGTCACTTTGTAAGCATGCAGTCAATTTAAGGAATAAAAAAACAACCAGTGATTTCTAAGATGTTGCCACTGCAGGAGTGCATGGGTGACACAGGACTGTTTGTAGGATTACAGACTCGTATTTGCCACGAAAAAAATAGCTGTAGCCTGTGCTACAAGTGGGCACTGGAGGTACGAATAAGCCTTTTCCACCCCAGGGGCAGGCAGGACGTGTGCTCAGCAGATGCATTTCACATCCAGAGGTGGCTGTTTAACCTGTAACCCCGTCGGGGATAAATGTTGGGGCTTCTTTATCCATGGTCTGTGCCAGGGTGGTTCGCTGCACAGCACTGGCTTTCACTGGATACATGGGCCTTTGTCTGTGGTTGGGAGTGTAATACCAGGAGTGAGCTGCCTCGTCATCTAATCCAGAGCTATTTGTTTGCCTCTACAATATTCTTTTCTGTGTTTTGCTCAGCTGAAATAGATCTGGGACAGAGCCTCTAGTCGTGAATGTGTGCTGCTCCATTTAGTTTTCTCACGATGACAGCAACGCATCTGGTGATATAATGGTGCTTTTAAGCTGGTATTTTTTGTGTTCTGACAATACTTAACTTGTTCTGAGAATACTTAACTTCCCTCTTGTACTACTTTAACGTGTTTTTCGTTTGTACAAGTATTTGTACAAGACGAGTTGCATCTGCTGCAGTACTCGCAGAGTGGTTTTGCTTTTTGAAAAATCATCTCCTCTGACCAGAACTGTCATTAGCCACTCACAAATGTTAACGAGACACACAAGAGGAATGAGAGTCACATGAGCTGTTTCTAAAACTCAACAATCCCTAAAAATCTCAAGTCTACAAATTTGCAGAAATGGGATGTGTATGGGAAGCATTTAGGACTAAAAGAAGCTCTGTGCAAAAAACTGTTGGGGAAAAAGATTAAAACTTCTAGATGCTGTTTGTGAAAAACTGGGGGTGGGTCCTGGAGTGTGAGCCACCAGCAACCTCCATTGAACATTTCTTTTCAGAGTGTATGTATGTAATGGTAGCATTTATTTATTTTACTCTCAGGGGATGGGGTGTAGTATATTAATGCAAAGCTTTCCTGTGTTCAGAGGGGTTGGATTTTCTTGCGATACCCTGTGTTTTAGATGCTTGCAGGAAATGTTGATGCTCTAGGAAAGTTTCCAAAGCTACACAGGGTGTCATTGCTCACAGTGCTCACCTGGCAGGGGAGATGCCTTAGAAAGCCATCTTCCTGCTCATAGATGGAGTTTCACATTGTTTCTCATGGTGTGTTCACCCCTGTGACTTGCCAAAATAAGCTACCCTGGCTGCCTGTGTCACGGAGTGGTGGCGGCTGTGTCTATGCTCAAATCCTTCTGCAAGATGAGTGTCTCTGGGCACTTTCCAAGGAAAGCAAAGCACAGCAGAGAGGAGTTAATCCCTGGACTTGGTCTAGGTGATGCAGGACTGAAATGGTGTCTGCTGGAAGGGAGGACAGATGGGATGCAGGGGATAGGCAGCTTTGAGTCCAAAACTGGGCTTGTGATGGCTGTGGGTGCCCCCCACGCCATCTGTGGCTGAACAGAGTTTAGAGGGTCTTTTGAAAAAGGAGGGGAGATGCTGTCTTAGAGGTGTGTAAGTATTTTGAGACTCTGCTTTTAAATACACCAAAAAGTGTACAAAGAATGTTTATGTGAAGAACATGGATTTATTGTATTGCCCTAATACAGCCTTTTTCAAATATGACCCTGATGGTCTTCATGCAAGGTCACTGTGTGGCAAATGCCAGTTGCATTTGGTGGCATTTGGGCAAAATAAACACACACACAAAAAAAAATCATATGTGGCTTCAGCAGACATCTTGGACTTACTGGTCTACTAATTCATGCTTAAGATTTATTCCTACTAGTCAAGTAGTTTTATTGTTTTATGTTCCTGACAAGGTGGACTGCTTAGTGAAGACTTACAATGCACCAGACAGTTTTCTCCTGACTTGCAGGTGACAGGAGCCCTTTAACACCTACTCCTCCAGGTGTGCCAGGCTCCAGGCCCAACGGGGTAAACACCTTCTTAAAAAACCTGAACTCTAACCTCTGCTCAAGCAAGCATTTTAAGCTGGCTATGGTTTCATGCCAAATAAAGAGCTCCCTGCCTCCTGCCACCTACCTTATGCCAGCACTAGGGCTCACCACACCTTAAAATGGCAAGAACCCACCAGAGGACCTGGCAGCAATGAGAAGAGCAGTGTATGTCTGCCTTTCCAGCACAGCAAGCTGTTACAGGCTGGCTTAGCTGCCCCAGGTGTGCTTTGGTGACCATAATGGAGCTGATATAGTCACTTGCTTCTGTTTCCCTTTTTGGTTTTGGTGTAGTTCCTGAAGTGCAGGAGCTACCTGGTCTCGCCTTTTTGGAGGCAAAGTCTGTGGATCAGAAGTGCCACCAGCAGAGACAGGGAACTGTGCTGTGCTGTGCTGTGCTGGGCCAGCCAGGGCTCAGGGGACCCTTGGTCTCTGTTTCCTTTTGCTATTGATGTGTCTGAAGTGACCTGGAAACCCTTTCCCACTGTTGGTTTGTTGCTGAAATACAGCTGATGAGTGAGACTTTTAACCAATTTAAAGGGAAGCCCTTGCGAGAGATGAAGTTGAAGTGCATTTGGCAGATGTTGGTTTTGCTGGTCTCTTCAGGAAGAGCTACATTGTAGTCTGTCTAATCTAAAATGTTTTTAGTGAGTAGCAGGCACCTTTGCCACCCGTGCTCGACTGTCGACTGCTGCAGTGGGTAACGTGCGGGAGCCTGTTGAGCTGTGAGGGTGTTGTGCTCCTGTGCAAAGGATGGGCAAGAGCCACGCATCACCATGTGGTACAAGGATTACGGCACAAGGTACTGTGCTGTGCTGGAGCTGGAAGTCTCCATCAGCCAGAGAACTGCTCAGCTGGGCACCTCTGAGGCCTCTGGAGTGGTCTTTTTAACCAACATGATTTCCTGTGAGCTCTCCCCTGGGTCCTGCTGCATGCAGCCCATGGTTAAAGATGAACCGCATCCTTCCTGAGCCCTGGGGACAGCTGGGGACAACATGAAGCTGAGTCCATCTCCTGGTATTTAATAATGGCTGAAGGGAGCTCAGAGGAAGTGTTCTGCTTTAGGTCTGCTCATCGGCAGTTTCTACGTGCTTGTCAGCTGTGAGGTGAAAGTAGCGTCTGGCTACAGATCAGCATGTGGGTCTTGGAAAAGGTCTCCAAGTTATTACAGTGGCATCACGATGCAAGTTTTTGGCATGCACCCAAGCCCCTTATAAGAAGAAAACTGTGTTTGCGCGTTCCAAGAGTAGAAGCAATGGAGTTAATCCAGGTGCTCTGCAATACTGACATGCTTTTGTACCGAGGTGGAGGCTAAGGGCTGAAGTAATGTAATTTCTCACACTTCCTGATGCAGAAGTCTGGCAGCTGTAGACAGGGTGGGGAGGGATGGAGAGGCCTCATCTCTGTCAGGGTGTGTGTGGCTTCCTCAGGCTCCAACAAGATGAACAGACTGGAAATAGCTGTGGAAAGGTCTTTGCCTTTGAAGGTGCAATGACTGTTGTGTTTGATCAGTAACCTGAGCAGCCCAGGGCTGGCCAGCATGGCTGGGGGCAGCTGGCTACCGCACCCCCAGCCCATCCGCCCCCCCACCCCATCCTCTGCCCATGGCTTGCTCCGGGGCTCCAGACCCCGTAGGGTCCATCTGCCTCGTGCCTTGGCTGTCTGGGCATGGTCCCTGTGCTGCGTGGCACTGCGGCATGACAAGGGTCGGCCCCTCCAGAGGAGAAAATACTCCCCACCACCTTTGTATAGGGTCAGAAGGAAATGTGCACTGCAAAACCCTGTCCTCTAAGGCTGATAAATGATAACTGCATGCAGGCAGGTGTCTTGCCCTGTACCTGTGTATGTTACCTGTTTAGTGCCTAAATAGAACAACTGCTGTCAGGCATTTTGGGGAGGAAGAGCTGTCTTTCTTTTTGGGAAGCCCAGAGCCCTGCTGGGGTCAGTGGGGTACAATGTAAGTAGGGAGTAGGATCTGGCCAATGAGAAATTGGCCACTGGCTTCTCCCCTGTTTCTCAGCTGAGGACCAGAGCCTCTGGCCCTGCTGCCATTGTGCTGGTGAAGGGCTCATGGCAGAGGAACATTCCAGCACACCGACCTCGGCTGCAGCTGGCTTGTTTTCACCGAATGAGTTTTTATCCAGATAATTTGTCAGACATATATGCAGATATGTTTCAATATTAAAAACAAAAAAAGGGTAGAGGTTTTTGAAGTCTTGATATATCTCTTTGACTCAATTTGCTTCTGAGATCTATCACATTTTCCAGAAACAGGGAAAGAAAAAACTATTTCAATGTCATTATTTTTGTAGACAGATCTAAACTTTTTGAGACAGACAGTAGCACACTTAAAAATTTTTAAAATCTCATCTCTAATATAATTAGCTGTGGCTGCCCATGTCTAAGGAACAACTGAAATAGTGTCAGACTGTGATGTATACCGTGACAGGTCATTTTAAGGGTCTGTGAGTGTTTGCCAATGGAAAGAGGAGGCAGAAGCAGGAAAGGTCATTGTAAGAAAAACCCTGAAGCCTGAGCTACAGGAAGATGCTGTGGTCCTCTTCCAGATCTCAGTTATTTGCTTTCCCATGTGCAGCATTGTCTTTTGTTACTGGAATGCATTATTTACCTCAATGCATACTTAGATCCTTCCTGGCGTACGAATTCCTATGCCCCTTAAACTTTGCATCAATAAATAAGAAGTGTAGATTTGGGGATATTCAGTGCTTTCATGAGAATGTTCATTTTTTCCTCCTGTTTTTGTCTGGTCTGCTATCATGTTCAAAATGAGGAGAAACCCAGGTTTCATTAAAAAGATGTAAAAAGCCACATTGCCTTTTAAGACACACAGTTCTCTTGATAGTAGTCCTCCTGGCTGCTACTTTGTTGCTATGGTGATTACTAGTCCATTTAAAATGGTAATGATGAGCAGGAAAACTGGATTCCTAACAATGTCATTAGCATAGCTATTTTTGTGTGTTTCATGAGGTTAGGAAATGGCCCTTCTGGTGAACAGTAGCCTGATTAATTTTCAATTTTTATGGACTGATGATGATTTAATGGCAAACAGATCTGATACGGGCTGCTATCAGATCAGAGCTCTGTGATGATGAAGCTACGGGACCTTTGTGATCCCCTACAGTAGAATAAGCCAGCTTGAACTAATTAAAATACTTTCAGGGACATCCCCCATGACTGGTGGGACATCAATCATTTGCTCTGTGAGGAATCTGGCCCTGCTGTGGTGGTGCCAGGGAAGGGAAACCTCTGACGAGGTTAACCTGGTTCCCAAACTTTTTGGGCTCTCAAATCCTCACAGCCATAAAGCTGAGTGGTGGGACTCCATGTGGCACCACCGTCCCCACTTCAGCTGAAGAACTGCAGGGGTGATGCTGTGCTTGTGGGCCAGTAGCTTTAGGAAGCTAACTGGGGGACCTCAAGGGGAGCTGAAAGAGACATCAGCTGCAGGGCTTGAGAGGGGAACGGACAGGGAGAAAACTCTGACACTCACCATGGGACACCTCTCTGCGTGTTGGGACACATGACTTTGCCAATAGACTTTAAATGAATGAAAGGCATCACTACTGCTGGCGTGCAAAGTTGCATGGTCAGCTCCACAGGGCTGGTGGCTGTGGAGGAGGGCACGGGCGGGAGAGCAGCCTTCCAACAGCACCAGTGGGGGAAGCTGGCACTGTCCAGACAAACCTGCATTTCTTTTAGTCTATTGGGGACTGTTTCAAAATATGATGATGTATTTATCCCTTTAGTGAATAAAGTAAATGTGTTTCTTATTCATAAGAATCATTGCACGGGGTGGTTTCGGTTATTGAGGGCAGCAGGAGCTGTGGTGCCCTCCAGCATTTGGGAGGATGCTGCCACCCTGTTGACAGGCCCTGTATGGGGACAGGTGATACTGGGTGCTGTACCAGTGAGATGTCGTTGGCACAGCTGGGCAACAGCCATGACCCCTTGGCCAGCAGCAAGTGGGACCTGAAAACAGATCTGACCCAGGGATGGGTGCACCCTGCAGTGCCATTTCCTTACACACGGGGTCCATTACAAATTTGTCCTTAAGCTTATACATCAAGGATGTGTCTCCAAAATCTCTTGTTTAATGGAACATGTATTACATAAAATAAATTTTAGTGACCAAAAATCTTAAAAGTATTGAGCAACTGGGGGGAGGAAGGGAGAAGGGGAAGAGTTAGGGTAACAAAATAAGATAGACAAAAAAAGATGAAGTGACAGACTCTGTGCTGCTGGCGTCGCTATTACTTTGGCTTAAGGCTTGTATGAGGCAAGAGGACTCTGGAGTCCCAGATGTGACTGACAGGGGTTATTAAAATGAAGCTACTGTGGGTATTTTTATGAGGCACCTGAAATCTAAAAGCCCGTCTCAATTGCTTGTTGAGAAAAAAAAATTGAACTTCAATATAAAAATATCACATCTTATTCAAGGCCAAATTATCTTTTATTTCTGAAACTGGGGATCTTGTTATATCCTGGGTCACCCACTGGGTGAGGAAACTCTCATTTCAGAGGCAGGAAGCTGTTGCTTGCAGCTGCTGCAGCAGCCTTGGCATGGCAGGAGGCAAAATTGGAAACAATTTTGTCCCAGCACCTGGCTTTAGGGTCTGTCTGCCACTGATTCCAGCTGTAATAAATGGTGCAAAGAAGGAAAAAAGCTAGATATTGATTTTATGTTTTGGTTTTTTTTTTTTTTTTTCCCTGACGTTCCTCGTTTTACCTGTGGCTAAATGTGTTAGTTGTTGATGAACACATGGTGCTGACAGCCTGGCTGGCAGCATGCGATGTGTATGGGATGTCCCGCTCCAGAAAACAGGCTCCGCAGAGCCGAGAGTCAGGCAGCACATTCCTGAAAACCCCTCTGGTGTCACTTGTGGCCCAGCAATGCCTCGTTAATGCTAGACTTGCTCCTGGGTCCATCTTCTGTAGGAGAGATGCTTGAATAGGTTTTAGTAAATCCAAACCTGAGACTGCCACCCCTTCCTTACTTTGCCTCATATTACATTAATGGCTCTTGTAAAAAAGGCTCCTACGGATTTCACCTTCGCTTTCCATAGCCCTAAGAGCACCAGCGTCCTTCTCCCCAGTGCCACAGAAAGAAGTTAATGCCTTTGCAAGCCTTGCAGACTAGTTTGAAGAAGGGAAGCCAAAATACACTAAAAAATGCTAATGAATCCTTGTAATTTAATGTGGGTGTCTGCCTACCCCAGCAGGCTGCTGACCACCCTGACAGAAACCAATATGCTGTCTTCTGCACTGGCTGCAGGTGCGGCAGAGCTTTGGCTCCCTCTTGTCAGTGCCACAGAGATGTCCATCGCTGTGACAACAGAGCTGGAGCTGCAGTTTGGAGAGCACAATGACCAGGGACACGGTGGCAGGCTTGTGGGGAGGAGGTATATTTGGATGAGAAATTTGCTTTGTAGGCAACAACATATACTAGAATTATCCCACCTGTTGCAGTCCAAAATTGTTGCTGCTTTCACTGGTAAAGATAAAATCACCCAGTGATTCCTCTTGGAAAAAATGAAAGAAATATAGCATCTTCCATGTGTTTTCCTATGTGAAAAAATTGGGATGCAAGAAATTTTAATTCAAAGGCTGTACAGTGTGACGTTTTCCTTTATCTCTTCCATCTATGTGTGGCTTCCATCTGAATAGCAACATAAGAAAAACAACATCAAAATTAAAAAGACGGCAAAAATATTTTTGGCCTGCAGAAATTTCATCAAACACTTCATCACAGAAATGACTGAGCGAAGACAGACTCAGCTCGTTGATTTGGATGCAGGCAAAGGGAGAGGTAAATGAAAGACGAAGAATGAAGGTGTTGGGTCACTATCTGTAATAACACATCTAATTCCGTTGTTATTCCATCTCCAGGTTGATCTGGGGAATTTGTTGAACTGTGAATTTCTGTACACATATAAAGTTCATGCTCCAGTGCACAGTGCTGATTGCTCATCAGAAGCCTGTGAGTGAAGGCAGCTACTGCAGAAATTCAGTTCTCCTTCTGTAATGAGCTTGTCTAAAAGAAAAAAGGATTAAAGCTGGTAATAAATTGTGTGTAGTTTATTTTACATTATAATCTTTCTTTGCAAACATCTTAGATTTCCCCCGTATGACTTCGGTACAAATGAATATATATATATATTTTCTTCATTCAACCGTAACACCAGATGAATTCTCTTTGTTACAGACATGGAATAATCAAAGGAAGAAAGGAAAACCCACTGAATCCTTATTTATTGCCTGTGATGTTTCAATGAGGAAAGCCTTCCTGTTACCAAATCAGCCAGCTTCCCCCTCTGTTTATTTGACTAACAGATAAACAATTCAGCAACACGGAGAGAATTTGCTATTCTATTCATCTTTATTCTAGTGATGAATCAGTGTGGAATGAACGTCATTGCAAGCCAGCGAAGGCAGCACCGAGGAGGGCTGTGCTTGCAGGGGGTCTACTATTAATGTGGAATGTGACTGTCTTACTAGGAGGGAGATTCAGCAGAGCAAGAAGAGCCTTTTAAACAAATGGGCCATTTAGAAAACATTCACCCAAATGGGATGAGCTTTAGAGTGTGTTTCAGAGTGGTGGCAAGGATGAGAGTTTGATAGGAACTGTTTTCTGTTCATCTGCTATCCTGTTCAAGGCTATTAATTATTTCTTCTTATTGTAACGTGTATTAAAGAGAGCTCAGTCCTATTCGGCTCTGCAATGGTGGCTTTCTATTTACTTGTGAGCCAGCCCTTAGAGCAAGTGAGGGTCTTTCTTAGAAGGTTCACAGTAAATAATCCTTTAAAACAAAATCAAACTCTGCAGATTTTAGTGTAATTTCTTTAAAATCCTGCCCATGTAGTCTCTGCCGAGTGTTAGTGCATTTTCCACACGGCAGCCAGCTGCCTCGCTGCACAGCAGCTCCCGGTCCGCACAGCAAGTGCTGGGAAACCAGCTTGGATCCCTTTGCTGTTCTACCAGCGGTGGCAATAAATTTTGTTTCCACCATCTCAAAAGCACTTCTATTTCTGTTTTTCATTAGGTCTTAATTGTGGCCTGGTGCTAAAACCACACACCTCTATAAAATACATCTCATTAAGGTAATATTTTCTATCCTGTGCATCACTTAAGTGCCTGCCTTAGTCTTGTTTATCTCCAAGGGTACCATCAGAAAAGGTCGGGGTCCCAAAGCCTGGCTGTGCTTCAGAATTGCTTTTCTCCTTACACTGCAAAGTCAAGTAGGTTTTAGGGGGGTTTTTTTGTTGTTTTTTGATTGCTCACAGAAGCCATTAAAAAGTTGATGTTTGCCAGTTCTTACCACAGGTATAGTCTGCTTTTAATTAAGCCTCTAAGCTACTGTGGATTGTTTATTTTCTACAGCCAAGTAGAAATTAGGTTTTTCATCCCAGGGGAAAAATGAGTTCTTCAACATTTATTGTTTTTTCCTGATGCAGACTGGAATATTCACGTGAGCGCACATAAAAATCTGAACAAATTGTTCAAAAAACACCATCTAATTTGGAAACATCTAGACATTTTTGCTTCAAGCTGCGATCTATAGCACGTACCTGTCCCTAAAGCTGCAGTCCATGGGGGGTGTGTGTTTACATCCTCTTTGCTCCCATTTTCCACTGTGGCATTAGTCTTCAGGCTTTGCTACCTCATAGCCAAAAATCCTGGGGAAGGAATGCCAATTAGGCAGCAACCCTTTAGGCTAATTGGGCTTTCTCTCATCTACCTCTTTGGGTCCTTGTCAGCCTCCTGAGAACATATGAAGGGCTGAGGGCCCAAGAATCCCCTCTTTGCTGGATCTGCATCTCCCATCCTTTACCCACAGCCCTAATAAATCAGAAAAATTCTTTTGACAGAAAGCTCCCAATGAGCTTTATAGTGCTGTTTGGTGATGGCACCAAATTCCCAGCTTTGAAAAAGGAGACTCACACAAGCCACCACATTTGTACGTGATGAATTTACCTTTGCTACGTCACCTTCAGGAGCCGTGTTGACTCCCAAATTGCTCTCATATTAGACAGGGACCAATTAAGATTTTTAGGTTTGGTGGGATTTATGTCTAATCAGGCACCATGAAATGACTAAACAGGTTTCTGGGTACAATCACACAGGAAGAAAGCAAATGTTCTTTGTGGCTAAAGTCCAAGCAAGGTTTCTTTTCCTTTCCTTCACTTGTTTTAATGCCAAGGCTATGGAGTGTTCACCACGTGTTTACCTGCCAATGCTTATTTCAGACCCAGAAAGAAAACTACGAATGCAGAGAGAGGGACTGACATGATTCACAGAGTTTCTAAAAGCACAAAACAAAGAGAATTTAACATCTGGGTTACATGAGGAGGAGCTCCTGAAGAATCTTGGGGTGATGCAATACAGGAAGGGACATTGATGTGATAGCCTCATAGTCTGTACATACTGCCATGCCAGCAGATGTATAAGGTCAAGAGTTCTTCAGAGGCTGTAGGAGAAGAAGCTAAGCATGAAAACAGGTAGATTACATACTGTGTCAAACCTAACAGTATGAATAACAGGCTAGGTCATGGTGAAATAGGCAGCTGAGACACTGATAATGCAGGTATCTGGGAACAGGTTAGATGAAACTTTGGAAGAAATGGCATGTGAAATGGTCTTGTAAAGATATCACTGACCAGAAAAGGCAAAGGGGTCTGTGCCCAAGCTTACAGACACTTGTGGAAAAAACCAAACCCATTCTTCCCCTGCTGCTAAAGCAAACCTATTTTCTGTGGTTCAACTGTGATTTCAGCATTCAGTGTTTTACATATTCTTTTCACTATTTTTAAATAGGCTTAAATGTCAAGTTTTCCATTTAGAGCTGTGGGCAGAACAGAATCAAAGTTCATTCAGATCACAGTACTTCCATTCAGGACAATCTGGGGCCAGGCTAGAATTAAGAGCACTGTTTAGACATACATGGGCCCATGTGGGTGGAAAAGATGCTGGTGGATCCAGCCATAGGATCAGACTCTACCTTTTGTTTAAAAAAAGAGACCAACAAACAACCTCCTTCCTGTCCCTGCAAACCTCAAGCTATTGCTTTAACATGTCTGTGATTTTTTTTTAAGCCGTAGGGAGAGGTAATTAAAAAAAACCACTAGTAAGTTGTCTTGTTTTCTGCTGAGGATTAAAAGACTACAGTTTGCTCCCCAGGGTTCAGGTCTCCTATACAGGTTCTCAACAAAGTCCTGTCTGAGATTTTTGTGCTTTTGGTGTTTTACTTTAGATGAGGATGGAAGTCTTCAGAACAGGTTTTTTTGTTATTAGAATGGATCTGCATTTTCCTGCCATCGCTGTTTGAGGCATTTGAAGGATGTAAAACCATCTGGATTTGGAATCAATTAAAAACCAAAGTGAATCAGATTAAACCTCTTTGAATTACCACTCTAAAAGAAATGCAACATTAGAAACAATGATAAAGAGAAAAAGAGAAATTCTCTAAGCCATGGATATTAATTGAGGCAAAGATATTTAATTAATATGATTTTTAAAGTAGAATATAGCACTGTAGCACAAAATCTTTTTTTCTTCTACTCAAAGAGAAAGGGAAGGCTGGGGGAGGTGTACCTGTAGGGTGGATTCATGGTACAGGGAGATGAAGGTTTTGGTACTCCTGGAGCACTGTGCCTGCCACAATGTGTGCTCCCGGGCATGGGGTGACCTCTGGGGTGTTGTGCTGGGCAAGGGCCAGACAACCAGGAAAACTGGATCAGCATAGCTGAGAGGCTTCATGTATGCCAACTTTCCTGGTTAAATACATCTGCAGAAGCAAAAATCCCCTGTATTTACAGTCTGAGGCCAGACTTTACTGGGATATGTGGAGCAGCTGAACTGCATGTGCTAGAAGGTTTACGTAGGGAATTTATGGTTGTACCAGAAAGTGTCTACTGGACCAGGTTTTCCCTTCTTTGGGGTCTCAGTTTCCCAGTTCACTTCTATCTCACCTGGACAAACACCAACTTCGAATATCCATACGACCTCAATTTTGCCTTTTATTAGCCAGCTCTCTGGTCTGCAATATAGATACCAGAGCAGTGAATGTGTTAAAAGAGGTAAAGCTTACGTGTTCATCTAACTCATGCTCAGCCTAAGCCTGCGTATCGATCGCAGTAGGGTTATTCTGATACTTAAGCATGTGCTTGAACATTTCAGTATATTGGAAGTTAAATTATGTGGTACTTATGAAAGCTATTATGAGTTGCTGTGTCGTTAGAGGTTCATTATCTTAATAGAAAGTGAAAAGCCATTAGCACATGAACATAATTGAACTGTTTGGCTATGATTTTGACTAAGGTTAGGGTACAACATTTTCCAGTGTCTATATATTTTGTTTCAGAACAAATCTATACATTGTACCATGCATCCACAAATTGTTGAGGCTGGAAGCAACTCTGGAGACCGCTCAGAGCAGGGTCAGGCACACCAGGTTGCTCAGAACCACGTCCAGTCAGGTTTGGAATATCTCCAAGGATGCAGACCCTACAACATCTCTGGGCAGCCTGTTCCAGTGTTTGACCTCCCACATACTAAAAAGAAAGTGTTTAAGTGCTGTACACTATAAGTTTTGTCTTCCTTAAATCGCCAGACAATGATAAATTAGACATCAGTTTAAATACGAAAAATATGCATTTCTCCTTAAGTAAATTTTCACCACAATTTATTATATCATTGCAATAAGGAAAACACTACTAACAGGTAAATCCCAAAAGTACAAAGAAGACAGCTGGATACATAAAGCTATTTAGGTATCTTATACCCACCCAAACCAAGGAATATGTACAGGGCTTCAAAAATATCACCTGAATGACTTGGCCGGGACCAGAGCTGAGCCTGACCTCCTAGCTTACAGCCCTAAACTTCTCATTTTACCTGCACCATCTTCTCTCTACCTCCTTATGAGATCAAAAGTGACGATTTTGGCCTTTCTGAAGCTCCAAACAGTTTATTCCTCGCAGAATTAAGACATTGAGACTTATTAAAATGAGCATAGTGTGGGAGTACCATTTTTTTTTTTGCTATATGAACTGTTCATTGTGAACCCTACCTGACATTTAATGAAAATATGAAAAAATTGTATCTTCTAAAATTCATATCTTTAATACTTTAACTTTCCTAGACATTGTATAAACATGTGCAGATCTTACAAAGTGTGATTTTCATTAAAAAAAAAAAATCATCCTGGTAAGATGGATGCATTTCAAGTATACAGAGCTCTATTTTTCAGGGAAGCAGAAGCAGCACACTCTGAATACCTACAGGCTACAAAAATGCAAAAGGAAATCACGTGCAGGGAATTTAAAAAAGCAACCAAAAGATTAACACCTTAAACCCAAAGCAAACCATTATTTAAAGTACTCATCATGAAACCTCTTCTCTACGACACCTGCAAAACACCAGCTCAAATCAGCCCCCTCCAGCGCTGGGCAGACAGCGCCCTACCCGTGGGCTCTGCACATCAGCGTCCCATCATTATGAAGCTGTCAGCACAGTCAGATACCACATCATTTCAAAACGCTGCTACAGCGGAGCAATGTGCTGGCTTATTGCTGCAAAATACCTGTAGCACTTCTTCTGTAAATGAGGTCAGCAAATTAAGAGCCAAATATTCTTGCTTTGGGTGAGCTCTTCCAGGGGATGGTGGAGTCATATCTCACAGAAGCACTGGATGGCAGTAAATGCACAATAAAAGCAAGGCAGACAAAGGCAATTAAATAAAGCAAGGCAGAGAGAATCTGAAAACTTCAACTGCTTCAATGATCAGTTCTTTACAAATGGCTATTATATAATATAATAAGTAACTGTAGTTTTACTTATTCATTAGAGAGTTTTGTGCATGACTACAATCCATCTGCTTTAAATGGTTTGAGAGTGAAATCAGCTGTCTCAGATGTTATGGGAGTTGCTGAATATCAGGAAGGAGTAAAAAGCTTTCTGTTTTCAGGAATATTGCAAAGCGGATGAACTAAAGATTTTTCTTTGAGAATTTAAATAACTGAATATATTTTCTTATTTGCCAAGGTTTTGCAGATTGATAGCTCTTTTGTATGCATAGGCAAATGAGTGCAGAGCAGTATTTTTGTTGAACTTGATATTGCTTTTTCTTTGAGATGCATTTTGACTGATAAAAGTAACAGCATTGCCAAACTCGGCACTGTAAGGCATTTCATTTGATAGCGCTTGACATTCTGTTAGAAAAAATAACCATTTCTGTACACAAGGCAATACAAACCCTTATCAAAAGGCTCAGAAATCAGCTAATGGACGGATCTCAGAAAGCACTTATATCTGAGAAACCAGTCTCCCAGTGGAACGTGTTCACCGGGATTTCAGAAAGTGCCTGCTCATGGTCCCATTCTCATCAACGTCCCCCACAGCCAAGGTGCAAATACGCCCGGGGGGACCTGGCTGCAAAAAGCAGGGGGGCAGGTGATGAAGGGGACCCCTTCAGAGCTATCTGATGGCACAGCAATCTGGGCTTCCCTGAATAAAGTGCCTTTTCACATTGGTCTGAATCACCAGAGGTGGAACTGCTAAGCTGGAATATCTTTATGCAGGTACCAGTGGCAGGACTCAGGACTGTATTTCATCAAGCAATGGCCAAGAAATGGTTTCACGGTGGATAGGTGACTGCTTATGGGCTCCCAGTCTAGCCAAGTGGCTAAAGTGCTAAAGCAATCCTTGGCTGCATGGAAAGAAAATACTGATGAGAGGCGGGAAGAAAAATTATCACTCTGTGAAGCATTAGCAAGAGCATTACTGGAACAAACTGACCACTTCTTGGATCCCCAGTTTGAGCAGTATGCTGATAAACTGGAAAGGATTCAGAAAAGTACTGCAAGAATGATTTGAAGTCTGGAAAAGCTGAGAGAGTGCCAAGAGCTCAATACAATTTATCCAGAAGAAGCTTAAGTGCCTTGGTCATGGCCTGCAAGTTCCCACACAGGGAAAAGGTTTCTGAGTCTCTGTAACATGGCAGAGAAAGGCTGGAGCTGGGGTCAGAGCAAGGGTGAAGATCTATGCTGGAGGACAATGACTTTTTCAAAGTCTTTGTACATTATCCATCAGAACCCTGGGCTCAGCTGTGCAGGGACAGCCCTGATGGAAAAAAATGAGTGTTCTGTGTATGAATTTCTCCTCCGGTACAGCAGTGGGTATGTAGATGAGCAACTTAAGTCAACAGTTGTTTTGGATTTATTCAAGCATAAATAAGAGCAGATTTTTGTCTGCCCTTCACCAGACAAACGGCAATGTTCCTAATTTTTCACAGCAATATTAAAACAGAGAGAACTATGTTGCCATAAAATAAATTGTACAGTGCTCAGAAGCAACATACTGTAGACAAGAAGGTCCTTAGGATAAACAGATATTTTTGTTACAAATACAACAGCATGTTTTTATATAAAGAAAAACAGAGATATATCAGATAAAAGCCTTGGTACATAGCTAGATAACAGACCATATTCAATAAGTTTTCTAAACATCTTGTTCTGTCTGTCAGGTCTAATGATGACTGGTGACTAGACACTTCAGAGAAGTGCTGCTTTGCTATTTATTTCTCATTTATTCTCCTGAGAAATCTCAAAACATTTCCAATTTGATTTAAGGAAGTTTCCCAAAGTCAATTGAACATGCTACAGAAAACAGTTCACTTTCATGGTCAGCATGCAGTCTATAAAGAACAATAAGGAGAAAGTAATTTCATTTTGATGATGCTAACCTTGTATGTTTATGCTCTGCTTGGATTTTAATCCCCCTGTCACTTGCTCTGGAACTTGTTTTATGTTGAATCCTTTAGTCACATCCAAATCTTCATTGAGATAGAATATAAGGATGTACCTAATCCTTGCTCACATGAAGGCCAACTTAGTCAGAGGCGCAGGAGGTGTGAAATGGAAGAACCCGCAGCCATGGATGGTGGAGGCACACTGTGTGATGGGACTCGTGCTTTCAGCCTGCTGTGTCCCATGCTCACAAGTATGGCCGCCTTTTTAAGCATTCCCTTGGCTGAATTTGAAAACATCACCAGGGAATTTAACTATTTTTGCCAAAGAGAGTGGGATGGTAAATCACTGTCTGCCTCAAGCGTTGGAGTCCCTCAAGCCAGGAAGGCTACTTTATACACTGGCAGCATTGACCTTCTAGACCACCTTCAAATCCATAATCATCCTATGGACTGCAAATATGTACATGTGATTACCACTGTCCAGAATAGATGCTTGCAAACCCCAGCGTGTCTGTAGAAAGGAGAAGCTGCCATTCAAGAAGACAGCAAAGGTTCTGTTGTTTAGCCTGGTAAAACATGGACGCCCTCACTGCAGGGAATGGTCCTCAGGGAGATTCGATCTAAAGGACAACTTAGATATGGTATATAAACCGGTCTTGAATAAATATGGTCTGGAAATTACCAGAAGAATCCCAACCTATTAGAAGAATAAGATCTGGGAACAGAGTCCTAGCTGAGAAAATGTAATTATCTAAATAACTTTAAGGTGGACCTAGATCAGTTTATGAAGTTCGTACTGCCTCACTGCTGCGATGGCCAAGGCTGAACTCCATGAGTAGGGAAGTCCCCGCAGCCTCAAGCTTCTTGTTGGCATGAGCCGCTTGTCCGGATTGATGCCTGCCCTCCCAAAAGTCTTGTGCTGAACAGCAGTCCTTGTGCTTTTCTGTTCTCTCCCTCCCACACACTGTATTTATTCACAATGACAATAAGAAGTCTTCAGTCTGTGGTTTCCAGACATTGTGGGTAGAGTTAAAAATAAACACCAACAGCCAAGCAATAGTTTTACAATGAATTTCAGGCCTGCAGTACTTGTCTGATGGTTTGTTGCCAGACTAACTTTTTTGTTTCTAACATCATTAAGTGTTATAATTCCATAATTTAACACTGGGAAGTTTGTACGTGTGGACAAGCCAGCTATGTGTTTTAATGATAGTTATGGGTATGGAATTTTAATGAAGATTGCCTTTCGTGGGCCATTTATCTAATCAAGAATACGTAAAATGCCTCATTTTCTGTGGAGTCCGAGGAGCAGTAAGAGACAAGCATTTGTCCTGCCAGCATGCAATTAACAGTGTGACATCTTTCATCTGCAGCCAAACAGGGGAAAAAGAGGCAAACCCGTGAAGCCAGCGAAGCCTGGGGAGCAGGAGGCAGTGGTTTGGGAAAGCAGCCGTGATCTAAGGGTCAGGAAAGGCTGGGAGAGCTTCAGGTGTGCTGCTCTGAGAGGATCAAAGGATGCTGAGCCCCAAAGATCTCTGGGCTAGTTTCTTTACATGTCATATACAGAAAAGCAGCACATTGAGGTATGTTACTAATTTCTCCTTCCACTCCCTCCACCTCTAGTCCTAAATAAAAGAAAGCAATTTAATAACGACATTCACAAGGTCCTCAGCTCTTTGCAAATAACTTAAAGACTCTGTAGCCTTTCCTAGTGCTGGCAGTAGCCTGCTCATGGTAGTGCTGGTGCCTTGATGGAGCCCTGGGCTCAGGGACCCTGTCCTGGAAGGCTGGCAGGGCTGTGGGGCTGGAGGATGCTGGTATCAGAGAGTCCTTCCCCTGGCCATCCCTCCAGGGAAGCAGAGAGCCCATTTTCCCTGGGTGGGGAGCAGCAGCTGTTCCTGCCTCCCTCCAAGATGAATTTCTTGTGACAGTCTAACAGCCGCATTAGCTCCCTGCTGAATCAGAAACCCCCAATGGCTTCTTTCAGGGACTCTCCTATCTTATTTCTCTAGAGATGACCATCTTCTCTGCCTCCACATCTCCCTCCCAGGCATCACACCTCCGTGCTTTCCTGGCTAACCACTCCCCACGAATTTCTATGAGGGCTGGTGCAAGGCTGACTGCACCTCCGCACTGATGCACCAAGGTTTTTTTCACAGATGCACAATACACATTTTTAATATTTCTATGGTTTCCCAGTCTTAAGAGCTTGAAAGGTCTTCATCTGAGGAGAGAGCTCCTTCAGCCAGGAGTAGCTGAATCCACCTGCCAAGTCACCTTCTTATGTCTCTTTCTGCTTTCTCCTGGTTTCAATTTCAGTTTAAGTGTTGAGTTGGAGGTAAGGGATGTAGAAAAATAAAATATTGGCATCAAATAATAATTTGACTTGAATAATATGTTTTCCTTGCATTTTCTGGCAGTTAATAGAAGACTGACATATACCAAAAAATCCTCATGTTTGTTAACTCCTCATGTTAAATTCTTCTGCAAATCCAAAATCTGATGGCCTTATCCTTCAGGATGCTGAGCCCCACTCTCACTCTCTGGGGGAACTGAAGCTTCCCAGTACCTTGCAGAGGGAACAGTTACGGCCACACTGGCGTGGAAATGATTGTATCACAGAAAAGCTGGAGATGAGGGATCAGGCAGACAAGTCCCTTGCTGTCTCTGAATTGTTTTCAATCTATGGCAGGTGGTTCACTGTCAGGGTGTCTATTGGGTTTGGTACCGAAGGAGTTAACGGTGGTAGACCTCCATGGCTGTGGCAGAGGGCTGGAAAACAGACTTTTTAGCATAACAGTGCCTTGCCCCCTGAGCAGCATTTCCAGATCAATCATATTTCTATTTTAAATTCACATCCTTGCCTCAGCAATATGCAATGCCTCCATCTCCATGGAAATCCTGGTGTTGTACAGCGTCCGCAGTGCATGAGGACAAAACACAGAAGATGCATTTTTCCCCTGTAAAGAACAGGCCCAGATCCTCCTGCAGCTGCCAGGGGCTCCCCGCTGCGGTTTGCTCATTCGGTACTGCAGCTCGGCTTAAAATGTTTTTAAGCATCAGCTCTCCAGCCTTTCTCTGTCTTGAAACACCTTTAAGGAATCTGACCTTGCAGCAGATTCCAGGTCCGTGTGAAAGACCTGCAGGCAGGTACAAAACTCAGACCTGCAGGCAGGCACAAAACTCAGACATGCAGGCAGGCACAAAACTCACTGCAACACGGCTGCCCCTCTCCCTGCAGCATCTGCGCACCCTGCAAGTGTGCGTGGCTGCTGAAGGGATGAATGAAGGAGGGCTCTGAGAGAATCCCTGACTCCTCACGTAGAAAAGAGCAACTGGGTTACCCTTTTGCCCCTACTTAACAGTCTTATACATATATATATATGTACTTTGCATTTGTAAAAAAAAAAAAAAAAAAAAAGCAAACCTGGAGTTCTGTTTTATTAATGCAGCACTAATTGACTATTTCCTTTTTCTACCAGTAGGAGGTAGCAAAACAGCTCTACCAGCTGTCCATCTGGAGAAGCCGGTTTAGCGCTGGGAAGATGCTCTTGCCTGGAGAGAGCCATTTCGCTGCCCCACCCAGCGCCGGGTTCCCCGGCAGCATCTCCTGCCTGGAGACTGCTCCCACCTGCTTAGAGCTGGTCTTCATCCTGGTAGCCACCTGAGGAAAGCAGGTGGTGAGAAGAAACCCAGCACAGCTCAGGCACATCAGGACAAGTAGTGGGAAAGCCAGCGTGAGAGCTGGCAGCCTTAGGAGGCTACTGGGATATGCTGGTGAGCTTGATCATGTCCCTTCTCCTTTCAGGAGAACATGCAGAATGGCAGTAATGTCCTTTTGTGGGAGTGCTTTGAAATCCAGAGACGAAAAGCCACTACATAAAGGCTAAGTACTATTATTGCTACTTCGATTCACACAGTATATGCTTGAAGTACTCTCCTGCTACTGCTCTCGTTTTAACACAAATAGGAAGAGAAAAATACATCTAGGATCATGGCCAGCCTGTGGTGAGCTACCTTATATCAAATTATGGTTGTTTGAATGAGGTGATGTTTTCTTGGGACCTGCTCAAGCTCCCACTGCATCAGCCACAGTTTGTTCCCATCTAATGACTCCTCACTTGCATCCCAGGGCAGTGGCTGGGGGGGTTGATGGCGATGGGTGCCTGTCCCCTTCTCCCCAGGCAGGCTGGGGAGGAGACAGAACTTTTCCCTTTCATTAAGCTATTGGTTTGAGAAGGGATTTCTATTAAAGTGTAGTTTGTGATGGGTAAGCCTGAATGAGACATTGGACCAGACATAGATGTTAGGTATAACAGAGTAAAGCTAAATAAATAGCTAAGAGCTTAGTGGTGTTGTAACATGTGACCGAGACACCAAACAGACAAGAAACCGCCATGGTTGGGTTTTGTTGCAGCAGCTGACACTGCTCATAACAACATAGATTTGCACAGTTTTGATGTAAATTGGAACACCTTTTAGTAAAGAGCCTGGATCACACATTCGCAGCCAACCCCAGGGCTGCCGCATACTGCTTCTGGAGTAGTGTCACCTGCTGTGAGCAACACCCATACAGCATCCTTTTGCCCCTGAAAGGAAGGGTTTTTAAACAGCTTTGCCATGCCATGCTGCTGTGAGGAATGATGGCAGTTCCCAGAAAAGGCAGAACAAGCAGAGGAGAAAAACAGACCAGAGCCAGGTAATCAGAGGTAACAAGCCAGGAGGATGCTTGCCTTGCATTTACCTGACTGTCCAGCAAACGCTGCAGAGGAAAAAGTTTTAAAGGCTGCTAGATGGAGAGAAACCAAGCTTTCTAAAATTGATAGGCAAATACAAGCTAATGCTTAGTGAGAAAAGCTGCTTATATGAGGATGAATATGGTATCACATATAACAAGGAATTATTTGGTTTATTTTAAGCTGATTTATTTTAAAATAATTTCTTAGCTTCTGAGGAACTACATAAACATTTTTCATAGTATTATACAGCAATAGCAAGAGATCTGGGTTTTTAATAGAGCTTAAAACTGTCTCCAGACTCCACTGGTTGCTGGGCAGCTAACACACTGGTTTTTTTGGCAATCCCAGCCCAAATGGGAATCGCCAACAAAGTTACTCTTAAAATAAAGATCTCTGGAATATTTTAACCATGTTCAATTGGATTTGTCTGGTAACACTCTCAGCCTTGATTCTCCTCACCAAGAGGGGAGAGAGACAAGAAGAGGTTCCTCCTACAATGCTCTGCATGTCTGCAGTGCAAAGAGACTGCATCTGAGCTGGCCCCCGTGATTCCCCAGTCACAGGGGAGACAAACTGACTCATCCCACCCAACAGAAGCCATTGAGGGTGCTTAGGATATCTGAGATGCCCTGAAGCATCTCCCACAGGTATCACTGCCACGGTCAGGTGAAATGGGGAGATTGTCCCTGTGACCCTGCAAAGACCATCTCCAGGTGGTGGAGAACATGGCTTCTTTGAAATGGCCCATCCTGCTGAGAGGGACAATCCTGCTAGGAGATTCAGGCTCTGTGGTCATGCTGCAGGAGAGGGTCACATGCTGCTGTGACCTGGTAAGCCTCGTTGGAGGGTGTGAGCTCCAAAAATCCACCCTGAGGTGGCCAAGGATGTCTCTTGGTCTCCCAAGATGTTTCCCTGACTGTGAAGTAGAAAATGCCACACTGACACTGTGCTGTGAAAACCATGGTCTAGCTACAGATTTTGAAAAGTTTGGGGCAGCTGATTCCCAAAGAAGGGCTACTCCTGTGACTTCTACCACTGGCAGTCCCAAGGTTATTACAGATGCAGAAATTAATACCTTTGTCTTTACAGTCTGTGTAAAACCTGATGGAGTTATTTTTATAAATGAGTTGCATATTTTTATGGGCTTAACCTTTTATCCTGAAACTTCTCATAGCTGTTTTATTAATGCTCAAGAGATATGAAGTACAGATTGTTCAGCTTAAATAGTGTAGGAAATTTAAATTGCAGTTAAGACTTGTCAGGAAAATTAACCTGAGCCACAGCCGCAGCTTGGAATGAGTGGCTGGTGGGTTAGGTCCCTGCCACTGACCATCCGCCTGGACAACCCTGATTTTGTACTTTCAGCTGTAAATGAGAGATGACGCTGCAGAGGGTGAGGGCAAAGGACCTGGACTGCTGTGACCAAGATGTGTTTGGGATCCCCCTGTCCCACGTGCTGCTTGTCAGTGGGCTGTTCCCAGGGACACACTGGGGCTGTGGGAGCCCCAGACCTTTCCCAGGCTTTCCCATGTGCTGCGTCCCTGGGTCCTCAACAAGGGCACTGTGCGAGTCTGTGTTCCCCTGGAGCTGAGAAGGACACTGGGACCCAGCTCTGCACCAGGCTGAATTTTGGCAAAGGCAGAAGCTGGTTTTGCTCTGAAGGGGAAACTCTTCCTCCATTAAAAGGTGCAGCACCAAGAGAGCAAACTAAATCAGAGACATCCCAGTCTCATCCAGTAATTAAATTAGAGGTGATCTCTACCTTCTAAATTTTTCACATGGTTCTTCAATGCTATGATAATACTATAATTGATATTTGTTTTTAGAAAGCCACAAATGTTCACTTTACTCTCATTCTCAAGAAGAGAAGATGAGAACTTTGGGAAAAAAATTAAAGCCTTGATCTTCTCAAAAAGGATAGGCACAAGGGTAAAGCCAGCAGTATATGCTTCTGTATCTTGCGTGAAGGAGAAGAGGCAGAGAGCAGCAGCATGGCTCAGAGGAAAGTGACATCACGTGCAGTGGCAGGGGACAGGGAGCCATCACGCGCAAGGCTGGGCAAAGGAGAGCAATCAGCACCTCTGCCTCTGTGAACAGTGGAATATGGGAGATGGACTGAGCCCAAGAGCAAAGCTTGAACAGAGACACCCAAAGGACCCCTATGAATCCAGAAGCATACAGGCGAGGATTTTGGAAAATGCTAGAAAAAGTAAATCAGAGGGTTGTGACATGACAGCAGAAGATGGATTATCTTTCCTTCTTCATGTGGATATGGAAATTTACTGAGCACCTCTTAAAGCCCACAGGGTCCAAAGGTCAGCCTGGGAAAATAGTTTGGGTTAATTCTACTGCAGGCCTGGACCAGACAGCGCTAACTAGGGCTTGTACTGGCATTATGATCAGGTAGAGAAAAGACTGCATAAATTGATTTCTTGGCTGATATTACAAAACTCAAGTGAGAGGCTTCTGCTGACTGAGTTCATGCGTGGGCTCACAGAGTTAAGGCTGGTAGGATTGTCTGGGGGCATCTGGCTCAACTCTGCAATCAAAACACAGCCAACTTCAAAGTTAGCTTCGATTTCAAAGCCAGACCATGTTGCTCAAGGTTATACCCTGAGCTACATATCATACACCACATAGTCTGCGTACCTACATGGTTCAGTGAGGCATGGGAAACCAGGTGTTGAAAAATGAGAGACACTGCCACCAGAGTCTCTGGGGAGGATTGTTGCCAACAGACTGTGTCTTACTGTGAACTAGAGATGCCGCTACCAGGATCACAGGTAGGTTTGCATTAGGGGCTGGGAAATCCCAGGCTGGAAAACTAGTCCTGCAGAACATGCAGGCTTTCATTGGGTTTGGTGCCACTGGCATCATGCACGTTATAGTGAGTCATGTAACGAATGTGGGATTCCTGTGAGTGAAATGGCAGTGCCATTGGTGTGTCCTGCAAGGCCTGTCTGCTGAGAAGAGGAGCGGTGTTCACTGCCATGACTGGTTTGCTTTAGGGCTGGTTGCATTCTTGGCTTGTTAGGCCGTGAGGCAGATGCATATGGAGTAGGGTTTTAGAAATCAGGGGCTGAAAAATATATTTTTTTTTTTACTATCACTGCACAACATGCTGTGCTACTACCAAGCTTAGAAGTAGCTCTGATCTATTGGCTTCATTTCACACCAGCTTTCATTCCTGTCTGCAGTCAGCGCAGGCTTTCAGTCAAGCTAAGGGAACTGCTTCTTCCTTATCCTTAAACAGAGTCCATCTGTTCCACCACCATTAGCTCCCGCATCAGTCTGTCATGTTTAGTTGTTTCCTTCTGCCTGCAGAGGAGACATTTTCCCATGCAGAAAATCTAACACAAAGTTTAACCACTTAGTGTAGTTAAGGCCATAAATAAATAAAACACTGAAGACTCCACTGGACCCTGTCCCAGCCCAAATCCAGCACGTGTTGTGGGAGGCAGAGGAGAAAATCTAAATTCATCAACTCATGAGGTTCCCACTCCTAGCCTGAACCAAAAGCCTAACCTTCTTCCTAGTCTACCAGCTAGTACTTAACTGTGTCCCCCACTAATCCATAGCTGCTCAACCCTGAATGCTAACTCTTGCGGTGTTACAGTAAGTGAGTTTATTGTCTCAAAAAAAATTCCATTATATGTTAATTCCAGCACAAAGCAGGCTTCCCCTCAGCCCTGATGGCTGCCCCAGAAGCCACCAGGAAGCCTCCTTGTCCATCTCCTGGGGCCCTCAGACAGATTTAGCTGGAACATTAGCCCTTGCTCTAAAGCTATGCCTAGAGCAAACCTCAGAGACCCGTGCCCAGGTCGCATCAAGGGCTGCAGGGTGGGCAGCAGGCAGCAGCCCAGCTCCCAGGCAGCCATTTGGCCTTTTTGATCATTGAAAGGACTGATTACGTGGGTGAAAAACTACCTGGCCTGTCTGGTTCAAAGTGCAGTCAATAGTTCAAAGCCTAATTGATAACTAAGTAAAATTGGCATTCCTCAGGGCTCATTACTGAGGTGGGTACAGACATAGGTGACAGCGACTGGGAGGTGTGTTTCATGACTGGAGGGCAAGGCTGTCATTCAGAGGAGACTTGAAAAGATGTGAGTAGACCAACAAGAAACTCATGAAGTTTAGCAAGGGCAAAGTCCTGCACCTGGAACAAAATAACTCCATGAAACCCTGCAGGCAGGCAACAGAGTGGGCAGAAAACCTGGAGATGCTGGTGAAAAATGGGTTGTGCTCAAGCAAGTACTGCACCCTTGCAGCTGGGGAGATCAGCCACATCCTAGACTGCATTGGCCACTTATGGATTCTGCAACCACTCTTCCATCTATCTACAACAGAGATAGAGGGAGCCTGTGGAAAGCCAATAAAATAATTAGGAAGTTCAAGAACATGATGTACAAGGAAGAGCTGAGGAGGCTGGGTTTGTTTGCCCTTGAGAAGAAATGGCTAAGGGGGATGTAATTGCTGTCTCTAAGGGTGAGGTGGTTGTAGAGACAACAAATCCTGGAAGCCTGTCCTGGTGGTCCCTGTATCCAGGACCGACTTCTTTGCTAGGTCCGTTTGCTGCTAAAATATAAAATGCAACAAGGAAGGCAATGATGTCCTTTTCTAGTTGAAATGTACAGTTCCAAAAGAAATGGCACACAGTTGAAAAGGGGAAAAATATAAAGGGACTGACCTTTTTTCTCTGAACACTGGGCAGTATATTCGTGTCACAGGGAAGTGTCCATATACAGCCTTGATAAAAGGATGAAATGGAAGCCTTCACATGGCACCCACTGTAATTTTCCTGACCACAGAGGGCAATGTTTAATATTCGTGCTTTGGATGTATTAAAAGATAAAATATGAATCACATAGCATGACTGGAAGCTGATTTGTTTCAGAAGAAAGTAGAAGTTAAAACTTTTATGCATCTGCACATCAAAGTGTTATTACTAGCTAAGGCTTCTTTTCATAATTTAAGCCCATATCTGAATTGAATTTCAATGGGCTGGTGGTGCAGTGTACTCCAATCTCCATATCAGTCAAATTTGATGAACACCCCAAAGCTCAGTGGCTGAGAAAGAGAGAAGAAAAAGCATGCCTAGGAACATCAAATGGGAGTGCAGACCTGATATCTTTTGTCAGTAGAAAGATTGTTTTAATACCCTGTCGGTCACAGTAATAACCTTAAACAAATAGATCACTTGTATTTACTTTGTAATATCAGTGCTTTTACAAGATTGACTACCTAGTGGGATTGTCTGTACAAATTCCACAGTTGTCCCCAGGCAGCTCTGTGAAGAGGACACTTTAACTCCATATGCCACAGAAAGATGCCTTCAGTGACGCTCCATGAATTAATCATATCCCTGGGGGCTGTGGGAGGATAATGGGAGAAAAACCCTGCCAGAGTGACTTGAAGAGCTCCAACGAGCTGTCACAGCACCTGGCCACCTTGTGCAATGGGGAGCAGCTATATCAAATAGGCTGCTACCTGCACCAGCAGATAGCGCTGGACCTCAGTGAGCTGACGTGGTGAGGGAGAGAGAAGGCAGCCGAGATGGCACGATTTACATTACAGACAGGTATGGGCTCCCCACTGCCCGGGGCCACAAGGGTTAGAAGAGAGAAAAGGCGGTAAACATTTATCTAGTGGATTACTCTTTTTTTTCCTAATTCCCACCACTGCTCTGGAGTTACAGAGGCACTGTAAGGATGAGATGTGCATACTCTTTTTGCTGATAAAATTGCTAAGCAGCGAGCTGAAGGTTTTGATGAACAAGTGGCTATTTTTCTTTATTTGTTATCCATTGCTTCTTTCCAGCTTCTAGGATTCTACCCTCAAACCCGTGGCCATGCCTAGCCATTTCCAGAAAACGTGGCACATACACAGCATGTGCATCCCAGGAAGGTGGGGGTAACTGCTTGTAATGAAAAGGTAAAATTATCACTGAGACCGCCTTACATTTTCTGTTCTTGTTATTTCCAGCAGGCTGTGTCATATCTGGTTTAATTTTCTTTCATCTTTACTGGGCAACAGAAGTTTTCCTTTTATATGAACATAAATAAACCCCTCTCAGAATAATGATCTTTGTATGGACGGTTTGTTAACCTACAGGAGTGTGAAGCACGTTTACATTCAGAGAACAACATGTGCATCAGGATTATTTCCCCCCCGCCCCCTACCATGTGAGACCTTTTCCTCTTTTGTTTCCAGTTGTGCAAGGTGCCAGTTCATTACTCTCAGACATTTAAAATACATCAAGTGCAAGTAATGCATCGGGGTTTTTTCCTAAATGTTTTCTCAGCTGGTCTGTTTCTACTGTATTTTAAACCTGTTTTTTCCTGTCAAAACAAATCTTGCTTAGACAAATACGAGCACAGCTCTGGTTTTGTATTTCCTCCTACCTTGTTCTGAATTTAGCAAGATCCTGGCTACAGGGTCTGATTAACCCCTCTGACATGCCAAGAGACTCCCAGGAGACAACTGGAGAAACTCCTGATTTACAGCCGTAGGAGAAAGCGGGAAATCACACCACTGCTTACGGCTTTAGACATGCCAGGCACGACTCGTCTGACCACACAGCCACTTAAATGGCCAGAGATCTAAGGGAGGTCTGGAAAGATCCAAATGCCACTCTGCCCTAAACCTGCCTCCTTCTCCTGGTCCATGTAAAGGGAGCCCTGGTGTGACTGGCTTGGATGCAGCCCTCTACCCTGCAGACATCTCCAGTCTGACGAATGAGTTTCCCATCTTCCCTTTTGCTGGATTGTCACTTTTACCATTCACCTTCTCGCAGGAAATTCTTGTCTTTTAAAGACCTTAAGGCTGAAAACCAGACTCCATCGTGTCCAAGGTGTAGCACCTTAGAGAAAAGTTCATCAAGTGCTGTTGGCTGCTCATCTGGTTGGTAGCTCCAGACAGTACATTCTGTCTTGAATGGGCAGGGAAGGCTTTGTTGTCCTGTGGCCTGCCAGGGTGGTTAGGAAGGAGCTAGACCTGCTCAGAGACTTAAGAGAAGATTTCAGGAACCACTACTGCCGGTTGACCTCATCTCATGCTTTTTGTTTTCATACAGCTACTGAGCAGCACGTCCACCTTCCAGGCACAGTTGGTGGCAGGGCCAGGTCCATCCTATTAGGTGCTGAAGGTATCTACAGCCTAAATGAAGTTATTCTGCATTTTCCACCTGCTCTGACAGAAGAACCAGGGAAACCTTTTCTCCAAGTTGCCTGTAGGAATCTATTTTCTATGGGATTTCACAGCAGCTTTGGTGCCCTCAAGTTTTGGTGGGTCTGACCTTTTACCTCTCATGCCCTCTGTGAGGACACAGGGTAGTGGCTTTGTATTTCTGTTGAACTGGAGCAGGCTTTGGACTGGGCAGGTACACACATTCCCTTTTACTTCTACTGTGAGTAAAAATCCTAAACTGTTTAGTCAACACAGTCTTCTCCAGAGAAATGCCTCATTGCCTGGCTGTTTCATTTTGAAGCCTTGTAGCCACGAAATCTGTTGGGAAAGCACAAACTGTTGTGATTACCTGACAGCTCTAGGAAATGGCACAGAGACAAGATCTGTCTTTGAGATAAAAGTGCTGATTGCAGGTGGAGGCTGCAGGCAGATCTTTGAAACTTCTCCATAACCTCGAGAGCACTGAAGGAGGGGATGCCCTGCCAGTCTGATTTGATACTGCTCTTTTGCCCAACTGAGAGTCATTGGTGTTGTTAAGCTAAATAGGATTGGGGATGTCTGTAAGTGTGATGCCATTATTCTTCCTTATTGTAACCACGCTATTGCACAGAACCTCCTAATGATACCGAGAGCCCTTGGTATCGTACATGCTGTACATGTCACTTCTGAGAAGCAGGTCCTGACCTGCAGTCTAAATACTTGGGAAAAAGGAATTGGAAGACATCTATCTCCGTGTGTGTGACCGTGCCCCAGCACCCTTTGCACCCCAGACAAGTTGGGGAGATGATCCAGACCTGCAGGAAACTCCCACACTACAAACTCTTTGGGAATATAAGCAAATCCCAGCGTCTTACTCCTGCCATGTGGTGGTGGTGAATCTAGTGGTGGGATAACTTAAAATACCTGGGGGTTATGCTTTTGTTGGTTTAGCTTTGGAGCTGCAGTGAGACCCAGACAGAAAGCCAAGGCCAGAGGCATGTGTCCATCAGGCAAAGCCTGGTAAAGGCAGTCACAGATTACAGGCTCTCTGGGCACTCCTGCCCGTGGCAGAGCTGTGCTTGGCCAGCCTGCTGCTCTTTTACCAATTGCATATAATCACAGCAAGGCTGTGGAGCTGTGAAAAATCAGGACCGAATAGAGGAAGCCAAGTGCTGAACTGCCCCTACTGCACTGCATGCTACCAGGGAGTCAGCCCTGTGCTGTGCTTACCCTGGGGCTGGTTTGATTTCATTTGATTTCATTTGTGCCTAAATCTCCTGATACCGCAGCACCAAGCAGTGATGCTAGAGCAGGGAGCACTGCTCTCTTTCAGTAGCCTGAGTCATTATCAAAAAGGAGGGGGGGAAAAAAGAATTATGTGGATTCACTTGGATTTGAGACCTAACCTAGGTAGCACTTAGTTCTAAATTCAACTGTCGTGGACAATATCCTCATGAGGTTTTTTTTGAACAGGAAAGTCTGAGATATTACAAAACAGACTGCTTGCTTGAGATTTCTAACACTTCTGAGCAAAAATCCCGTGAGAATTGTTGTTCTTCTGAGTTTTCATCTGCATCTGAACAAGAAAGAATATATGTTCTTGAAGCGTTAAATCTCTCAGTCAGATCCACAGCGGAGTGGTGTATCTGGAAATTCAATTCTGACACTTCACGAAGACTGAAAAATTAAACGTTAACTGTGTGAGACTTCTTTTACCTCTTGTCACATCCACAATATCTCCTATGTGTGGGACAGGCAACACTCTGCTCTGCTGCCCCGCACAGGGAGGCACTTCAGCCTGGAGGTGGCATGGTGGGACCCAATTGTCACATGAGACGACTGGTCCTTTGCAGTCCCACATCCAGCATGACTCTGCAGGGGAGGGCATCACCTCTGCATGTGCTGCATTGCCCCATGAACAAGCAAGAGACTAGACCAAGCAGCTGGTTACTAGCAGTGGAGACAGCTGAGGTGGCCACAGTCCAACATATTGTCACAAACTAAGGGGAAAAAACAGTCTTTTCAGCTGGTTTTGTAGAAAGAGGTGAAAAAAATGCAATCTTGTATCTGCTGTGTGTGAAGCGTTCAGGTACATTGAGCTCTGAGGCTGACGGGCTTTTGGGTAACACCACCAGCTCCAGCATCTGGGGAGTGAGAGGGCTGCTCTGCGAGGGGTTGAGCTATGGGGGTCCCTGGCGTGGGCCATGCCCTCACCCCTGGGCACCGTCCCACAGCCCCTGAGCAGGCCGGCAGAAGTGGTGCGTGGCTGCAGCAGGTCCTGTCCATGAACCAGGGACAGGGCTGGAGCCAGACAGGCCTACGGGGACCCAGGGATGAGCTCAAGTGGTCTTGAGGTGGTGCAAGCATCTTCCTGAGAGACATAGCAATCTAAATCAATAGGAGGATGTGAAAGACCTTCCCCACGACAACAGGGGAGGAAATTCTGACACCAGAAGATCCTTCCTGGGTTTCTCCAATGGTAAGACCACGAAAAAAGCACTACTGCTATGTGGAAGACCTTGGGTTGTGGACAGAGCCCCAGCATTACACTGTGGCATCCAAGCGCAGTCCCCAGCTCCCACCCGATGCCCCTGCTACCCTCTACTTGTGTCTCTTGGCTGTGGATATGGCATGGCAGACCATTTCTGAACATTTGTGTCCCCAGGGTAGCCTTTCACCAAGCCCATTAAGATGTGGTCAGACCAAAGCAAGGACTGCTAGGAACATTTTACTGCCTGTGAATCTTAAACACATGATTACGGTATAGCATAAGATGCAGGCAGCTTTGGTGTGGTCAGGAATGGGGTCCACACCTCTAAATGCCAGGTGGGTGGGGATTTCTGCACAGCCCCACTCCTGCAGGTGCTCTCTTCCAGCCCAGCTCAGTCCTCTCACCAGCAGCGTCATGCACAAAGCAGCAGCCACCACCCTGGGATGCGGGTGCTAGGGACAGAGGTGCATTGCCTCTGGTCACAGTGCTGTGCCCCACAGATCTCTGCTTGGAGTGAACACTTACAGCTATGGTGACACTATGGTGGCAGGTGTCATATGCTTGCATGGCCATGCTTCTCTGATGACTGAACACATGGCGTTTGCTGGGTACTTCCTGAGGGCAAATTCTGAAATTTGTCATTGGCTTTTCCCAGCAGGGATGAGGGCATGATGCTTCTGGCAGAGCTGCCATACAAGGCACTTTGACAGGGTCCGTGGCTGAGATGGTTGTTTGCAGCCAGCTCAGATAACAGAAATTTCAGACTGCTGACACATTATGAAACAAACAAGCATAGTCTACTCTTGGTTTTCATAAGGAGGCTGGATATGACCTGAGGTATGCAAATGCTTTCTGATGCAGAGAAAAAGATTTCAGGACTGTGGAGGTGTAAGAGTTGGCAAATTATGCAGCATTATGGAATAATACTGCATTTTTGTGCAAATTAAGGAACAACAGCTGTTAAGCATGTCAGTAGTTGGGGAATTTTCAGAGCAGAGGAACAGAAAGCATCGCTGCCACATACACAGAGAGGAAAGGAAGTAAATGCAGCAATGAATAGGTGAAAGAGCCTCAAGTTGTTATCCGCAGGAGGATAAAAGCACCAAATCCTTATTTAGTCCTTGCAGAGTTATTTAAAATATTAAAAATAGTGTGTCTCAGAAAGGATTTAGACTGGTTACAGAGGGAGAGTTAAATTATAAAGTGAACATTTAAGGTTTTGGGACTTATTTGCAGGAATAAAACAAGAACTTCTTTTTCACAATCCTGTCTCTTTTCTTTATTGGCAAAAAATGCACGCTGCATACTCTTCGTACAAGTATTGGTGTCCTTTAAATCCAGAGGGTGAACCCCACCCTCACCCCTGCCCCCAGCACTTACCCTGCAGAAGCCCCCAGCCTGCTTACCTGACCCCTGGACCAGCTGCTGCCGAGGACTCACGCGTCTCGCAGATTCTCCCTCAGCCTCAGTCTCCAGCCCTCCCTGCCTCTTTCCTCCTAAAGTGTAAGCAGCGATCTGATTTTCCATCTTCATAAGGCTGCCACTTGTCTCCCCTGCTTCTTGACCCCACTTTCTTATATCCCATCCTCTAGACTCAATGAAGGAGTTGAGTCTTCTCCTCTAACTAGTTGCACCCTTGTTCCTCCCCGTCCTTCCTTTGCCTTCTGGGACTGGTCTGCTTCAGGTTACTAACGGTCCCTGAAAGATCCCAGTTGTCCAGTTTCATTTATCCGTGTTCATGCCTACAAATCTGAGGCCTACCCACTACAGTCTCACAGTAATCTCATATTAATGTGGAACTTGGGCAACTGGCTCTAGGTGGCCTACTTGAGCAGGAGGGTTGGACACTAAGGCACTTTAGCTTTAGTGTGACACTTCAGCAGCTGAAATATTTGTCTTTGACACCAGAATGAAGTCAGTTTTCCTGCACAAGCTGGTCCAGGAGGACAGGGTCTTCTGCAGGTCCTGGAGGATGGATACCCTGGAGCATCTGACTCCAGTACTCTAAGCGTAAGAATCGCTCTGAGACACCTAACCACAGCTAGGGGTGAGGGAGTCCCACCTCCAGGACAGGCAATAGAAGGTGGGATTTATGTGCCTGTGTTAAGAGAGAGCAATGTGACATGCTCTGATTGCATTTCAGACAATTTCACCAGGCTGGCAGATACAGCACAGGGTGACTGTGCCCTTCTGGTGTGACCACTGTATCTGATGAAGCAGATTCCTGAGCGTCTTAAATATCACTAGGCACCTCTGTTTAGGCAACTGAATACAGTCAGTTGAGCCTTGAGAGCAAATTGTCCTTGCAGCTACTGAGGGTGCATGAACACAGACACTTGCGTTATTTGAGATGTCCCAAGATACTTGAGATGCTTGTTTAGGCTGGTGGATATGGCAGCAAGCCTGTGAGATCACTGCTGGGATGCCAGCAAGGTGCCTATAGCATCTCAAATGGTGCTTGATGTCTATGTTTGGGCAACTGAATCACTCTAGAGGTGACTTTGCTGGAGTGTACTGAATGACTCCTTGTGCTCCACTGACTACTGACTAGGCTTCCCTTGGGCATAATATGAGCTTAAACATGCAGCTTAAATGGTGGCACCTTGGTTTAGTCTGAAGCTCAATCCTATCCTTAGAATTGACAGCTTGAATATAGCCCTGTGGCTTTCTGTAGAGCATTTAGCACACTTGGGGAGCTGAAAGTCTTAATAATGGTGGCAGTGTAATAATACGAGTGTAATAATGTCATTATTCTTGTTCTAATTTGCTAATAATGAAGTCCTATTGGTTATTCTATTTCTATGGCTCTGTAGTAAACAAAAGATGAGGTTCATTTGCCCTCCAAAGCTTGTCTGTAATTGCATTATATATATTTAAATGACATTTACATTATATATATAAATATAAAAATGACACATTGCTCACATTAAGAAATAAAAAATGCCCACTAGCAGAGGTAGGAACTAGAAGATGCTGGCTACAAACCCTCTGGAGCAGCAAAAGCTCAGGGTCTTATTTGGAACAAAACCAATCTGTTTTCTCTCTTCCATGTGGCACCTTCGGACACATAGAGAAATCCTGCCTAATGCTGCATTATCCAGCTTCGGCTGTCTCAACCTCCCTGCTCTCAGCTGCTCGGCACTTTGCTGGCTTTGCTTTCGCTGAGCCTTGGCCAACAGCACTCCTTGGCCGGGATTTACCAGCAGAGCTGCCTCTGAAATCTGAGGAGGGTGCAGAGTCTGGCTTTGTCCTCATGGTTAGTCCAACAAGAGTCACTCCCGTAGAAGGACCAACTGAAATATTGTTTCTCCAATTTAGTCTCTGCCAACTCTTATTTTTCATGTTCTATCTGTGCTATAACTTAGTTGATGCAGCAGGTGTTTTTTAAATAAAGAGAAAGAGAGATTGCTTTCCTGTTTATTTCATGTTTGATAACTTCTAGGTGGATAGATTCTGCCTATGCCATCCTTAATAGAAACTGGATTTCAGAGATCTGTTGTAATATCAGAGAACCAGGTGTTAAAGAAGGACTAGTCCTCCAGGCAGCCTTAACCCTTTGCTCATCAGGCAGGACTGGTCTTTGCATACGTGGTCACTCAAAGGTTCCCACTTGAAACCCAAGCGACTGACCACATGGCAAGAAATTAGTTCATCCTTCAAGATCAGGGGATGGGGTGGGGAGGTAGGTTGATTTATATTTAAAGGAACACTGACACACCCCAAACATGCCAAGAATTTGCATCTGGCTGAGTTACAGCCAGTGAAATTACCTATTCATGTTCCTCACTGTCTTACTTGTGGTTGTGGATTGGCAAGTGGCAAGTATTTTCACATGGCTATGTAATTGCAGAGTTTGTTGCTATACAGCAAACCCTTGTGACCTGGGGCATGAGAGTAGAAAGAGGACAAAGTCATGTTCACCTGTTTCAAAGAGCAAAACTAGCACAAATAAAGAAAGAGCAACCTCCAGCAGTGGCTAGTGGTTCAGAGCTGTATGTACCCAAGGAGCTCTGTGTCTGTTCATTCAGTTCAGCCAGAAACCTCAAGCAACTGATATTCCCCTATAGCTGTCCAAGGCCAGAGTTTGAACTTCTTGGCAAATTCTGATTTTCAGCGAGATTTTAAGGGTCCTGTTGCAGCAACCTATTCTGGTTGCAGAGCCGATGGAGGTGGCAGGGCAGTGCAACGGGCTCTGGCACTGGCAAAATGGCCTTGAGCATGCGATGGGTGGCAGGAGGCTTCCAGATAGGTTAGAAATGTGCTTGTGGATTTTACATTTCTCTGCTGTAGTAGGAGTCATCTCCTGCTCTTCTGGCTCTGCCCTTACCAGGTGGAGGGACAGAGGGAGAGCTGGCTGGGAGGCGAAAGGGCTTCAGGAGGTGAGAAGGTGGCACTGCGGTGGTGGAGACCAGTTAGGGCTCACATGGGGAGTGACTGCCAGGGAAGAGGAGATGGAGGAGGAGGTGAGGATGTAAGAGCTGGGAAGGGGCAGAAGTATTTCAGATGGTGGGAGTAGAGAGAATTGTTAAACTGGTTGGAGAAAGGGCAGTTGCATTGGCAGGAGGACTGCATGGAGCAGAGCTGATTCCACAGGATGGCAGATATGGACAGCACCGAACAAATAAACCAGAGAAGGAGCTGCAGAGGAAATACAGCAGGAGATGGGGAGTCAAAAGTGGGGGAGGCTGAAGGGACACGTGTGAAGCAGGGAACGATGTGGATATGAGAAGAAGGAAAGCAAGGAATTGAAGAAAAAAAAAAAAAAAGGAGGAAACTGTAGCTACATTTCTCAGTGGCTCCAGGAGGATTATGCTGTGTCTCATCCTACATCTAGCACTGGCTGTGCTTCCGAGCCAGCAAACTCACTGGGGACAAATGACAGCCTGCCAGTGGGATGCATCTCTGCTCAGTGCAACATCTTCCAGGGTGTTTGTCCAGGCACCAGCAATTTGTTCTCCACGAACATCCTGCACTGCAGTCTCATCAGTCTCCCTGTCAGGTTTATGCTTACGCAGTGTACACATCCCCCAAAACATCAACGTCTCCATTTCGAGCACACAGTGGCAGAAACATGGATCTAGCCAAGAGACAAGTGGAGTGCTTGATTTACTAAAAAGTCCTAAAAACTCTTACTGTTTCAGAGAGAGGTAGACAGATGGCTGTCTGCTTTATTTTATTTCACCTGTTAGCTTTCTCCAACATTGATATGCTGCAAATTGTTTTCCATCTTTCCCTCATAGACTAGGAGTAGGGAGGTGTTGTTTCCTTTTCCTCAAACCCATATTTTTGTATTGAGCTTCAAGGGCTGTATTTTGAACTAAAGAGGAGCACCAGTACAGTTTGAATTAATAAAATATCAGTGTGCATGGTATATAGGTTGCTACTGGCAAGGAGAGAAATGACTAAGCAGGAGATATGCTTTTATTTTTTTATATACTTATTCTAAAACTGACCTGACAGATTCTAGCTATTCCTTGGTGATGGATTTCAAATTATTCAAACAGATAATTTTCAGCTCTTGCATTTCTCTTTGGAACTTTATGCAAAAATTCTTCCACAATATTTAGCATGTCAAAGGCTGTCTAACAGCTCCAAGCCTTGCTTGTAAAACATGCACACACAAAAATGTAATAAGATTGTGTTTTGGCAATAAGCTTAAATCTCAAAGAAATGTTCCAGTACCCTGATTAATTAAAGACAACCCAAGTGTTACCACCAGCCTGCACTGGTGCATCGTTAAGCAGCCTAATTAATACTAGGACATACTGAAACAAGAGAGGTATTCTGGATTTTCAGTTACTAAGGGAAACCTAAGTGCTGTCTGTTAAATGCTTTGGCCTCCTTTTCTTGTAGAAAATGTGCTTTGTAACTTCCCCATATGCTCCTGCTGTTCTCTTCCTGATGGATGTTGCTATGGAAGCAAACTGGGGAAAAAAATCAAACAGCTAATAATGTTTCTGCAAATGATTGCACAGGTGGAGCTGAAAAGTACAGATGACACAAGTTAGTTCAGCAAAGCCACAGCAACAATTTGAGGCCAAGCATCAAAACACTCATGCTTCTCTTTCTTTCGTCTTTACATCTGTTTAGTCAAATTCCAGATCTGTGCAGGCTGTCGAGGTTTGTTTTGCCCTTTATTGAGTAAATTTATTCAGAAAACTTCAGAGATGCCCTAAACCACTGGATAAAATAGATGAAGGTTTAGAAGAAGGAGGAGAGCAGGGCAGGGTACCAGCTCAGTGGGTGGGATAGTCTTAGAGAACACAGGTCCTTTGAGGCTATGGGATAATGAACTTCTGTCTTTCACTCAAATTAAAAATGGTCCTCAATTCCCTGTCATATTTAAATATTATTACAGCAACAGGGGAGGATGTACATGCTGGATGCTGGAGGGACAAACATGTACAATGACTTTCTTAGACTCCTCGTAGGACTAAAAGCATTTTAATATAAAGCACACCCGAGAAGTGTATGTGGGTGAGGAAATGCACTATCATGTTGATATGGAGCATCTAGTTAAGTACTGAAAGTGAGAATATAGAGAGCCAAAAAGTGAGTGATACAGTTTGCAGTTGGCATCTCTGCAGGCTCCTGGCCGAGGCCAGCCAGGCTGGCAGTGTCTCCAGAGCACAGAATAGGTAGCTACTCTATTTATTGCTTGCTTGCTTTTCAGTCATGTTGGCTGCTGCTCTCCCTGACTCTGTGACTCCCTGACTCTTTAGCTTTTCTGAGTCTGAGATAAACTCATACATATGGATTTACTTCAAGGTAGTTCATGCTGCTTAGCCTTGTGTCCAAGTATCCATCCCCCTCTGCTAAGAGCTTGCAGCCTGTTGCTTCCTCCCCAGACCCTATCAGACTTGTTTTAAAGTGAAATTGGACCACCTGAGTGGTCTGGAAAGGGTCAGATGGCTGCAGACCTCCTCTGGTCTGGAGCCTGGTCTGGTGGGACAAGGATCCCCACCAGGCCTCCTGAGACCATCCTGAGACATGAGGAAGCACAGAGGGCTTACTGTCAGGGCACACTTGACCAGAGGCCATTAGTCCCTTTTTTCTATCTTTTTAAGGTTTTTGGCTTCTGCTGCACACCAAAATGTAGGATGTATCAACGACAGCAGCATGGTGCTGGTGTGTGCTGGACGCTGAAGTCCTTCTTCCTGGAAGAGGTCCGTGCTGAGCACCCTGCTCTGCATACAGCTTTTCACTGCAGGTGCTGCCAAGCAGAGGCTTGAACCTGGGTGTCTCATGTACCAAATCAGAGCCCCATATCTACCTAATTTTAAGAAATGCCCCCTTCCTGCCAAATCTCCTTGTGAAACTTTTAAGAAAAATTATACACCATGCCAAAATGTTACGGGGCAAATGTTTTAACCACTTGTAATCAGGAAATAGATTTTAAGTGAGGGAAAGGTCATCTTATCTGCTCAGTCCCTGGCTACATGTAGGCAAAGTGCCCAAGTGTCTGTCTGACTCCTTCACACCCATGTGTGCTACCACACGGCACAAGGATGAAGCAAAACAGGGATCAAAAGATGCCAGGATGCATTAAAGCCACCTGTAGCCCACATGTGCCCAGAAGGTATTGGAATACAAGCACAGGTATAGGTGCACAAGTGTGGTCCATGACCCTGACCACATAAGTCTTGGCATAAAATTTGACCAGCCATTAAGAGAGTAGGTCATGAATCACCTAAGCCAGGCAGCCTCACTTGTGTCAGCAGTCTAGCAAATTACAAAGTTATGGGGAGAGGCTGGATCCAAACTGAGAATTTTGTGTAGCTGGTATACCATCACCACGCTCTTGCTCAGTGAAGGAGAAAGCCCAGATCCATATACAGGTTTTTCTGTTGGTGTGTCTCTTTTGCATACTTTGTATATGTACACAGACATAAATACACAGCTGTCTACTTCTAATCTAGCATTAAAAACAAGCTTCCCAGCTCCTGGGGGTTTAAAAACTGGGCTGTCCTGGTCCTTGATACATGACAGCCCTGACCTGACTGCAGAAGAGACCTGATCTAGGCTATTCCATCCTCTCACACTGCTCTTGTGGGGAAATAATTGCTTACCTCTCTTACTCCAGAAGGAAAAACTTTCCAACCACGTCCTTTGATTATTTTATCTTTTTCTGAGATGTGTGTGTTCTTGAGAGGAGGGACAGTGCATTGCATCTGTAGTCACTTGGTATTCAGGGGAAGTTCAGAGTTAGTGAGGTGCCTCTAGAGCAGCTGCAAAGGGCTTAATATAAAGATGAAGAGCTGCCGAGATTCATGATTGCACCTGGCTGTCCTGCTGCTTTACAGCCACTGAAAATTAATCCTTTCTGCATGTGATCAACTAAGCTAAGTCACTTAAACTAGTGGCCCCGTGCTGTCCTCTTAGGAAAAAAATCAGATGATCTGCACTGTAGAGGCCTAGCCCCATGCCAAAGGAGTCACCAGCTACTCTGCTGTGACCTTCCATGGGCATTGGAGCAAGGCAGGGAAGAATTTTCAATTTAAAGTTCAGCTCCTGTATAACCTTAGATAAGGTTCAGTTACTGTCCTCTGGACTCCAGGCATTCCCTGGACATGTGAAGGGAGCACATGGATCTGCTCCCCTGTCCTGACAGAGCTCCAGGTGCAGGAGAGCAGAGGAAGCAACTATATATTTTTCCATTGGCTTCACTGGAGCGTGGTAGCTGCAGCTGGAAGGACAGGGAAAAATGGTTTAGTGAGGGACATCGTTCAAATGGCAAATGCTGCTTAAGAAGCTGCTGCTGAATGTCTGGTGACACAGCTGTGTCCTTGAGGGCCCATTGCAGTAGGTGCTCTGCAAGCTCTTGCTCCCACCAGGAGCGCTCAGCTGTACAGCCACGCTGCCATCACGCAATGAAAAGTGCCTGCCATGCCATGCAGGGTTAATGGGGAGATCACCCTCTTTCGCTTTCTGAAGTGTCTGATTTATAGACACATACATCCAAAGCACTGCAGAGGTCCAGCAGCGGTGTTTGTGGGGTAGTATATCTAATTCCTGTAATGAATGCAAAGCTCTCAAAATGCTTTTTCTTTCACTCTGAAAAAGAGAAATGTATTCTCTCCGGACTGGAAACATCATTATTAGAGTTAATACTGTTAGAGAGAAATGTCTCAGATGTTTTCCTGTCCTGTACTATTCTCCTGGATATTCCTACTGTGGGGGGACGATCCTCCAGCCCCTCTGAGATGCTGCAATAGGGCCAAGTGAGCCCTATTGCTTGTGTGAGCACCACTGGAAAATCAGCATCTCTGCAAAGCGTGCCAAGTATGTTGTCTTCTAGGTCAGTTTGCAGCATCTCACCATACATTGCTGCTCCTTCAAACCCATCTTTAGAGAATAACAGTGGCGGGCAATGAAGGGGAGTTATGAAAGCAAAATAAAGTGTTAGACTGGTCCACTGAGGTCCATGGTTGTATGAGTCAGGACTCAAAATCAGCTGTGCTGTATGGGACATCTCACTGACCTCACATGAAATCTGTAGCGTAGTATAAGGTTCTTTCTACATGACCTGAGGGGGCTCACCTGCTTGTACTGTCTGCAGAGGAGGGGGACAACCTGAGCAAGACTTTTCCAGAGCTCCCTGTGGCTTGTCAAAGATAAAAAAAGAGGGCACTAGGTAGCTGAGAAGGCAGGAAAATAAGGCAGGAGAGTCAGGCAGGGATTGAATGAGGAGAGGCAGAATTATTTGGTTCCAATACAGAATATTTTTTGAGGACCATTGGGAGGGAAAATTTCCAGTAATCCTGGGCTCCTGCACATGATGGCTGCTGGACAGACAGGGCACAGGGTGCATATTCAGGGTGATGAACCCAGTGTTGAGAATCAGAGACTTGCAGCATAACTGGTGGTGTTCACTTGGACGGGAGGTCTGGGTGATGCCTGAAGCACCCAAGGGTGCTTCAAGTGGCACTAGACTGTTAGGTACACACAAGTAAATCCGACACTAGATCTGCATAGGCTACACTGGGAGCTTAGTTCCTCATCTGACATGTCCTGTGAACTGAGTCCGACTCTTAGAAACAGGGGCAGAGTCCAGACTGACACCTGCGGTATTACTTGGTCATTCCCCCTTGCCAAGGCAGAATCAGGTCCACCTGAGACATTCCTGACTGATATTTTTAAGACTTTTTAGTGTGTCCTGATGCCTCATTAAATGACTGTCTAATACCCCTGGGTGACCTAAGTCCCTATAGTGATTTGCTATTATTTTTAGGACATATTACTGGACAATGGTTCAATCCTTGTCAGTATGACAGAGCCAGGCCAGAACCTCCCACTTCCCAGAGAACAGGGCTAATATGCCAAATAGGACCTCTGTCTGTGCTTTGTGTCCTGTCCATAGAACCATTTAGGTTGGAAAAGACCTTTAAGATCATCGAGTCCAACTGTTAACTTAACATTGCCAAGTCCACCACTAAACCATGTCCCTAAGCACACATCTTTTAAATACCTCCCACTTCCCTGGGCAGCCTGTTCAAGTGCTCAATAGCACTTTCGGTGAAGAAACTTTTCCTAATATCCAATCTAAACCTTCTCTGGTGCAACTTTCCTCTTGTCCTATTACTTTTTTTTTTTTTTTTTTGCAAAAAGAGACTGATGCCCACCTAGCTACAAGCTCCTTTCCTGTTGTTGTAGAGAGCCATAAGGTCTCCCCTCAGCCTCCTTTTCTCCAGGCTGAACAATCACAGTTCTCTCAGCTGCTCCTCACAGGACTTGCTCTCTAGACCCTTCCTCAGCTTCGCTGATCTTCTTTGGACACACTTCAGCACCTCAATGTCTTTCTCGGAGTGAAGAGGACTGGAGGGGTGGCAGAAGTCCCTCAGACCTCACATTGGTTCCCTACATCCTCACTGGAAGGGGTAGTGTTGTGTGGTGTGCATCTCTCTCCGAAGTAATTTTGTTCTCTACAGACACCAAGGGGAGACAGAGAGGTGTCTAAATCAAACACTCTGAGTCTTAAATGTCCTTAAATGGCCCTAAATGACCTGCAGCTTTCCCCACACAAAGCCGGGATCTAACCACTCAGTGGGGGAGTGCCTTCACTGGCTTCTGGGATCCAGCAGAGTGGATCTCACCTGAAGGAAAAGAAAATTAAATTGAATGTTAGCAGAAAATTTGATGATATATTCATCTGAGCATTATCAACCTAGTCCAGCACACAATGCTACACACACATACACACACACACATGCTTGTTTCTCTTTAATGCCTGTGGCAATCATCTTTCTGCTTGACATAAGCTGGCTTTATTTGCAAAAGTAAAAATGCTATTATTGCTGGCCATAAAATTATTCAGCCCTTTTATAATAGCTATAGTAGTTGAAGTGCTCCACTGATTTTCAAGGATGCAATCAAGGATTTGTGTGTAAATATATGCTTTTGTTATTCACGTTTTGTTTGTCTGTTGAATATGCGGCCACTGTGAATTTGCTGGTTTGCATAAGTAACCTCAGCAAAAGCTTTCCCAAGACTCCCCAGCAGTAACAAATTCCACATTCTGTCTTCCGTCTGAAGGAGCAGTTTCTTCATCATCTCTTAATCTTCTTGAATGGAATTATATAAAAAACAGCCACTAGTTAATTTTGCTGCAACATTAAGAATTTTCCGTATCTTTAAAGATATCCTCTATAGTTTTCAAAGAGGAATCATCCTTGCTTTTCAACTACTTCATCAAACTAAGACCAGACTCAGACATCTTTGTAGCAAGAGTTTTTGTGTGTTGATTTAATAAACATGTTATGATAGAATACTGAAGAGAGTTAGGATAAATAGTAGGATCTGTGTATATTGCTACAAGGATCAATATATCAAAAGAACACCCCAGCTCCACACGTTTATAGTCTTCTTTGATTTTCCTGGCACCACTTCAGCTGTGGGGAAAAATTTAAACTGGACCTCATGTTCCTGGCAAGGATGGAGCATTTTATATAGCATTGTACATGGCATAGCATAAAAATGTATCCTCTTAAGGGTCTGCACTTGCACTCCCACTTGCATTACTGGAGTCATGACAATAAAGGACTGAGGAACTGGACCTTGCTGGAATGTTTTGATTGTGGCATTTCAGTCAGGACAAGTCTTTTTTTCTCTTTTGTGTTATTTATTAATAGGAAAAATCCCAATATTAACATGGTGCATCTGCTTCTACATCATGGAGATAAGCAGCTGGAGTTTTTTCTCACTTCTGGCTAGGATGACAATGTTACTGCTCCATTTAAATTTGATATTCAATTTGTATGACCATAGAGGGATAAAAAAATCTTGTTAAGAAATGATAAATGGTCAAGTCACAGAGAGATGAAACACAAACTTCTAAAAGTAATTAATTCATTAACTTATCCTAACTCCCCAAATGACCACTTTAATTGCAGCCTAATTCCTAATGACTGGGACAAAGAGATGACATGTATCCTTGGAAGACCTGAGTGACAAAACTTTTTTGTGTTCAGGTAGCTGTCCCTGAATATTCCTGTTAAAAAGGCAGAATTCAGCAGCAAAAAAGAGCAAAGCACTTTTGAGCTGCAGCAATAAGATTTTTTCTTGACTTAGGTGATGACTTTACCTGTTCACTCTGGCTTCTCTCAGCCTTCAAAGCAATAAAACGGGTTCAACATACATGACATTTGTATAATACTTCTCATTGAATAAATGTACTGTCATGCATGTTGTTCAAGTTTCCATGTCCTTTTACGAAGCCACTCCCTGCCTGTGAAAAGGTGTGTAAGTCATGCCTTACAGATGTCACTCCTTTCTGCCAGCGCTGAGCGTTTGATGCTGCAAACACCCAGGCACCAGGGAGCTGCAGCATGCTGGGCCCCCTCCAGCTCCACAGCCCGTCCCTTCCTCTCCTCCCCAGTTCAGGGGAACGTGTTTCAGGACCTTGGGCTTATTTGATGCCTCTGAAGAGTGAAGAAGAACAGTCTGACATTTTGCCGGAAGAAACCCAGTGCGGAAAGTCTCCAAACACGATAACTCGAATTTGCAGCTAAGCAGGCAGAAGTAGGTCAGGCTGGATGCTGTTCGCAGGCTGCTCTTCCAGGGAGGAGGCGAAGGATAATCAGCGCCAGGGTTAAGGTTAATGCAGACAGCTACGGTGGGTGCCGGCTTGCCCGTTCCCAAGCAGGGGTTTGTATTTGACCTCTCCTGTTGATGACTGCATGCTTTCAGAGCTTATTCTGACATAAAGTGCTTTATGCCATCCTTTCCCTATGTATTTCACCCAGGTAACTTGTTGCAAAGCCTTAGTCCTTGCATTAGTCCTTCCTGCCCCTCTGCATCCAGGGGACCCCACATAGTCTGTACCTCTGTATTAGGAAACTGACATCCTGTTTTATGGTTCACATGGGTGAATATTCAGCAGCCATGCAAAAGACATGTTTGGGCTCAAGTCAAATTTGGTTTAAGACTCAATTTTTCTTAATAAAAGAGAGTTTACTGTCTTGCTTTTCTGTTTGGCATATAATTTGTTAAAAACCTTTCAGGAAGAGCCATGTCCAAAGACACTAACCTTAGAAAATGAGGAACCTTTAGACATAGTGTAGGTATTTACCCCCAGGAACTTTAAGTGCCCAGCTTTTGAAGCTCATCTGTGGAGGCTTATGTATAGCACCAAAGTGAATAATACGTGTGTTAACAAAGAACCATATCCAAACTGCCTTCCCCAGGAGCTCAGGGTGAGGATTGCAATGTGTTTTAATTCAAGTGAGCGGCAAGTGACTGGGACAGCTGCGCCACTGTGACTCCCTGCAGGTGAGGCCGGTCCAGGCGGGCACCCTGCCTGGCAGTCTCAGGGCAGCGCTTATTTTCTGGGTGTAATTTCTGGGATTGTGATGGTGATGCATAGTTGCTGTGCATTGGGATATGCTACGGATATAGCCATAGCTTCCTGAGACACAGCTCACTTTGAACCAGAGATCACTCCCGTTTTCACCAGGAGGCTCCTGTTGCCCTCAGAAGACAGGCTTTTGATGTGCCTGGACTATATTTTGGACTGAATGTATTCAAAATGAGTGAAGTGCAAATACATGAGTGTTGATTCAGGTGCTACAAGGAGTTGGGATTTTGCAAAGCAGTAGGCACAAAATAAGAAAGCTGTAACTCCCAAGCAAGTTTGACAGATGGGCCATTACCCTCCATGAACTGCTACGGTTCCAGTGTCAATACCAACTTTGTGCTCTGCTTTGATTCGTTATGTCTTTCTCAGATGTCACTATGGTGTGTGCTTAAATAAGATCCCCATTCTAGAAAGTTCATTTATATGGTATTTATATGGCAGAGACATCTGCCTCTTTCTTTCATGAGTCTGTGTTCTGGTTTTGATTTAGTGTATCGGGTCCCTTTAGTGCCAAGAAAACACTGTGCTTCTCTCTGACTGATAAATTCCGATGATTGCTCTCGTTCTGTCTTATGTGAAGAGACATTTTAATACTGCCTTCTCATCCATCAAACCTCTTCTTCATCTCAGGGACTCAGGCAACTATCTGTTTGGGAAGTGATTTCTTGTAAGTGTCATTTTCTAAAGGTGAACTCCTCCTGGCCACTGCTTTTAATTATATTTTAATGGCAAAGGGCTTGCAGAGACATTATGTAATCAAAAAGATGGCTTTGCACATCCTCCCAAGGGTTTTGCCACAGTTGGACTTGGCCTGCTTTCTCCCTTCCTTGCCTAGTAGTCACAGAGAGGAAGGGAAGGATGACCTTCTTCAAGCTGTACGTTTTTCAAGCTTGGAGTTGGCTACTCACCCAAAATGTAAAGAAAGGAAAGAATTCCTGGAATCTGTGAGTCTCATCTTGAGATGTGTATTTATATTCGTAACAACCAAAAGGATTTAATTTCTTACAATGAGTCTGCAGTTCACAGTAAATAGCTATTTGTCCTCATGTCCAGGGAACAATAAGATTGCAATTGCTTTCTCCTGGCAGGAGTCAAAGATCTTGCTTTTGTCAGTAGGTCTTTGATATGCAGGAGCAGCCACCCAGATGGCAAAAGCAGCCTTACATGACTTCTCTGCACGTGGCCTACCTTGTAGGTGAGCAACTAGCATCCTCTAGTTCAACAGCCTCTGGAGACTGGTGACACCAAAGGTTGCTGTTCTTAATAAACAAGTGAAGAATAATGAGATTAGGAACAACCAGAAATGTGCTTTAGCCCAGTTTGTGTCTGGGTAGCATCTATTTTTCTTTTGTCAGGCTCCATTTTAGGCACTTTGGACAAAACATCTTTTCTGAGTCTTGTGTTTTCATGCCAACAGTGTGTTTGGTCCAGGAGCCAGAGCTGGTGCTTGCTATTGGCCAGGAGTTACAGAGAATACAACTGATGGATAATCAGTCCTTAAACAGTACTGAAATAAAACTACCTTTGTTTCTGGATCTCAGTGCTTCGTGCGTTGGCTGGTGCTGGAGAACATGGGTTAAGAAGTCCTCACAGACTTGCATTATGAAAAAAAAACAACAAACCAACAAGTCTTTCTTTTCCTTTAGGGATAGGGCTAGAGAGGGGTTGGGATTAGGGGTAGACACAGAGTAAGGGTTAGAAATAGGTTAAGGCTGATAGAACGGGAAAGCTTTTACTTTGCCCAGGGAGCTACAGCTTTTGGAATGGTTCCCAGTGGCTTCCTCACTCCCGAGATCCCCCAGGGAAGCCCCTTTCTAGTCCACTGCAAGGAGATGATTATTTCATAACCAAATGAGGTGGTGCATTCCCGTAAAAAATAAGTTGTTTCCTGGTTTCGTTCCAAGTACAGATGAAGCAGAGACAGATTTATCATGCTTCCTTGTAAGACTTCATCTGAATGTTGGTCACTTTATCTTAAACCATTTTTCTTTCTACAGTTTCCCTTTCTTGGCCCCAAGCATGCAGAGCTGCAGAGGGCCCCCGATGGAGAGCTTGTTCGCAGCAGCGCAAGGTCGGTGGAGCATCTCTCTGCCCCCGACTCTGCGGGGCAGGTTTGTGTGTTATTTTCCTAGCGCAAAATAGGGCTGATATGATTATGCTGTGCTGAATGCTCACAAGAATGATACTCCAAATGCAGCAGTGACTGAGATGCTTATGTTGTAGCATCCCTTGGGGTGTAAGTCTTTCGGGAGCCAGAGTTTCTCTTACGGTACAAAACCCCTCTCTGAATGTGGTGGCTGAGTATGAACCCAGTATGGTGACATGCTGTAGATGGTGTTGGAAAGACAGCTATTGCCATGTTATATCTGCATTTCCTTGTTCTTGCAGGCCAGTAGACTGACTCTCTATTTCACGTACAGGCTCCCTTGTTTTGTGTTTTGTTGTTTTCATAATACACCATACAAGCTCTTTGGTAAATTGCCACTGTGATTTTTCCACTTACATCATAGTTTTTTAATACTTCAGTTCTGAAGTACCATAAAGCCTAGATTAATAGTATAATGGGAATTTGGAGATCTGTGACATACGAGCAGTAGGTGTCCATGAAGCACAATTATAATACAGCACTACATTCAATTGACTAAATTCTCACCTTTTAAATGACAGTAAGAAATGTAAGAAAAATTAAGAATGATGCAAATGCAGGGAAAAGTCAAGGCAAGATCACATATTTCAGTAGGGGATGTGTCAGTGCTGTCCTGTTGATTAAAATGAGTACTGTTATTGTACATCGTGCTTCCCAGCTCGTGCCAGCACAGGTAGGTAACACACGGCTCCTAATGGAGGAGTTTAGGATGGGACAAGGTGAAATGGTGCATGGGAGCTGGCAGGGATGCCAGAGACTAGCATCCCCAGCCCTCTGCATCTCTGCAGCAAAACCACTTTGTCTGAGATCTACTTCATCAGGACCAACATCTCCACGCACGGTACTGATGATGGGCACCTTGCATTTCTACAGATCTTCTCTAAAGGTTTTAAATTTTCTGTCATGGGCTGCCTTAACCTTTCATGTTACATCGGTACACGCTCAGCAAATCTGAAGACAGTACTGCACATCAGACAGGTCAAATGAGTGTTGGCTGATCTCAAAGAGTAAATTATGTTTAAAAGGAAAAAGCTGGCTTCCTTGATCTGTTCCGTACAGGTTTTCTCCCTTTTCATTTTAAATCTTGTGTCAAAAATTAGTAACTCCCAGAAAAGGCCTCTCTAATGCCTATGAACATGGGCCATATTCAGGGTGCAGTGGTACTGAGTAGCCCTAATGAAGTTGTATCTCTTGTTAAATAGGAGCTTTAATCATACTAAGCAGCAGTTTTAGCCTGGGGGTGGTGGCCAAGCCAGGCAAACAGGTGCTCTTTGGCTATTGCCCTGACTCCGCACTGGTGACCAACCCCTGTCCTCTTGATCTTCTGGGAACTTACTAACAGGTTGTCACTCAACACACAGACAACAATTTAAATATTTGTTTCTAACTTTCCCTCTCTGTGCACAGAGAGACCCTTGAAATGCAAATATCTCTTGTGATTTTTGATCACAGGTTCTCTCTGCCTGTGAGGAAGGTGGCACAGAAAAAAACCATCCTCAGGAATGTGTCTGGACCCTCTGTTTCAGCAGTTTCTGTACTCCAGTGACATAGGGCTCTGTTGTAAAAATCAGCTAAGAAAGGCTGGATTATCCTTCACTGAGTGGAGCATATCAAGAGAAAATAAAAAATGAGGCCCTGATTTCATCCACAGAAGCCATCATGATTTACTTGCTGCCATTTGAATCTCCATTTAAAGGCTTACTGCGACTTCACCAGTTTCTTTCCATTCCGATTGTCTCATCCTCTGCTGGTATCTGAGGCCTGGCTTATTATATCTGAATTTAAAAGACGTGCGGCCACCCTGAGCCTGGCAGCGTGCTAGCATTAACTTCTCCTGTCTGGTGGGCTTTTGCTGGTTTTTTATGGAAGACGAAAATTGATGAATCAACTTCAGAGGCTTTCTGGATTGCACAAAGCCCATCTTTACCCAAGTAAAGCAACAAGCCCTGCTAATGAACCCACTGGAGAAGGACTGCATCTGCCGCTCTGTGATGACTGTATCCAGAGTGGCTGTGAACTTTTTGAGCAGTCATTTCTAATTTGGGAAGTCTCAGATTTATGTAGCTATTTTCTTATTTTAAAAAAAAAAAGTCAATACGTATTCACAGTTTGACCCCCATTAAGAGCCAAAGTGACGCCACGTTTCGCCAGGAGAATGTTAATGCTATCAATTTTTCAGCTTTCCTACTTTATTTTCAGCGTGTCATGTCCCTTCATATTTAGCATGTGCTGAGGGACCACTGGAATTCAATTACTGCCTGTCACTGCTATTTATATTGATTCATAGATCATCCATTTTGACAAGTTCATCGCCAAGCTTTAATATGCCTTAATAGCTTTATTGTTTATTAATAGTAATGCAGGAGTCCAATCTCTGGCCTGCATCAAATGTCAGCCCTTTCCTTTGGTGGTGGGCTGCCAAGGATCAGCAGACAGGTGGTCACAGCTGGGTGACCGGCAGCACCTGCCTCCCCCTGCCCAAACGCCACCGGCACCAATTCCTCTGATTAATGGCCTCCACGGATTTCCTTCAGTGCCTCCAACAGGGAATTAAGAAGAGATTTGTCTAACAGATGCTTGTCATGAGGACTGACGTGCCCGGTTGTGCCAGTGGGGTTTTGGCGGTGCTGGGGGGCCCGGCGTGCCGGTGCTGCCAGTGCTGCGGTGCCTCCTGGCACTGGGGAGCCCTGCACACACGGACCATGCTGTACCATTCAGAGGATGAAAATTAACACTGCCACTGGTTAGCATATCTGAATAGAGTAATATAACCAAGACTATTACAGAGAATATAAAGGTGAAAAGTGGATGCGCACCATGGGGCTTTTTTTATGGCAAGCTATGTAGAGTTCTATAATGAGGGCAGAGTTCGCTGGCAATTATTGCCTAGGAAAGTTTCCATGGATGGCTATTTTTCTTTCCTTTCTTGCCAGCTGGCTATTTGAAATATCAATTTACCATAGGAAAAATCTTCCTCAAAAGCAGGAGTCCCTAGGCACCACGGGTCAGGAATATTTCAATGGGACAATGCTGCAAGAAAAAGAAATGTCCTGAACCGTAACATAATGTCTTGCATTTTTTAGGTGTAAGCTGTTGCACGCTGGTAGGATAAATGATGAACAGCAGCACATTTCTGAGTATTGTCTGCCTAAAAATATACAGGCGTAATTTTTCAAATGAAGCCTGAGCTGTTCTTTCGTGCGTGGGTTTGTGTGTTTTCCCTGCGCCGCCGTGAGCCGCCCATTGCAGCACCGAGCACTGTGGTTTGTTTTTCAGGGTTGTTTGCAATCCCAGGATTGCTGCAGGAGAAAGCTGCTGCAGCATGGAGATGCGGAGCCGAGCTGTTTACCCAAGACAGGGAAACATGAGGTGCAAATTCTTTCCCGAAAAGCAGCTCTCAGCAGTTCAGACTCTGTCCTGCGGCATTCTTCTCTCCCGTGAGCTGCTGACAACTGCAGCCAAGGACTCCTTGCTTTCAAGACCCTTCCAGAAAGGTTCCTCCTTCCTGATATCTTGTTCAGCAGTGTTGAGCACCTTCAGAGGAATAAAATTATGTGCTCATTTCTGCCTTGGTTGGCTGCATTTCCCCAGGAGCATTAGTTCATATATTCCTCTTGCCTTGACTAAAATGATGAGAAATGGATAGTACTTACACTCTGTCTTTCTCACACGCACACACAAACACACACGTAGACATATTTAAAGAGACAGCTTCAGACTTAAGTTATAGCCCAGGAAAAACAACTAAAGGTAGTGGATTTTTTTCCTCCCTCAAATTCACTTTTTGAAGTGAACTCAGCAGGAGTTGCCACTTTGGCTGATGAGATGTGACCCGTTTTAATCACTGCTGTCCACTGTCAGGTATGTCAGGCAATTTAGCTCCAGGTGCATAATGGCAAATTATTATAGAGACAGAATGATTTTAAGTTTCTAGACAGTGGGAGCATTCCCAGAATCCATTACTGCTTGATTAAATTACCCAGATTTCTGTGTGTGAAGGTTTTGTACAGCAGCATGTAATCCACAAGAGTAACTAATCATATCATATTGATTTAGATGCTGTTAGAATGGGAAATCTAATTGTAATACTGTGAAAGCTTCTTGGGGAATCTGTACTAATGATTGCATTTGTAATCCCATTTGCAGGTGAAAGTTCTGAAGTGCAGCCGTGGGATGAATAGCAATGACACCGGTTTGGACACAGCCCTGCAAAATCAGGTTGTAAGAGATGAGACACACAGAGGTTGTCCTTAGCTGCAAGTTTCCATCTGTCTGGTTTTCTCCATTGATGCTTTCTGTAACTTATATGAAAAAAGATGTCAGCAAGAATTGCAGGTAAAGGTGAGAAAGGCGGCAGAATTTAGCCCTCTGTCCTGCTAAACTTCAGCGTTCATCCCAGGAGCCAACCTTGTGCTCTGAGCTGAGCCATGGTTTTTCTGGGACATAGACCACTTTGCTCTCTCTCCTCTTTTTATCTGAGGGCAGACACATTTGAAAAGCACTTTTCATTCAGGAGAATGAAATGCTCACCCGCTTTTCATTCAAATTTTTTATTGTTGTTTTATTCTTCTTTAAATACAAATTTCTACAGTTCTTTTGTGTTCAGTGATTGACAGAAACTTGATCTGCCTTGACCTTTCGTGTCTGTGCTCTGGCAACAGTTATACCCATTTTTTTTTCCTTTCTGGAATATGTGGGCTATTAACATGTTAATTATATGAAATGCTTTTTATCTTTCCTCTTTGTGGTACTGCAGCAGAGCTGTAGAAATATAAAAAACATAATGTGATGAATTGTTTAGCTCATTTACTGTTATGGGATTTTTTGTAGCTGTTGCTTTTTTACTTTTCTGACCTGTTTATAAAGAAATATAATCCTACCAAGCTAACACTTGCATCTCTTGCACACACCAGAGCCTTTGAGCTGGTTTGATGGATAGGAGGGCACAACTGCTCGGGAGAAGAGCTGCCTGCCAGGACTTGGTGAGGGCTTGAAGTCCTTGTGGAGATCAGGTGCCACCTCTGGGAAAGCCTTTGGTTTGTGAGACAGCTCCCTGCAGGGCACTGAAAACCTCCTTTGCAACATGCGATGGGGCTTAGCGCATTTGCTCTCTTTGGCTTCCAGTAGAGTCTGATTTTTGAGGACCTTACAGGTGAGGTCTGGTTTTTGGCTCTGTTAGCACCTGCTTTTGGAGGATCATGGAGGAGATACCCTCATCCTTCTTTTGTGAGCTGAGCCTGCCTGATGCCAGTCTGGCTTTCACAGCCCTTGTGCCTCTCCTGCTCGTCCTGGAGACTGAATAAAGGAGCTGCCCAGGGCTATGGGTGCTGCTGGAGAGCACCCATCACCTGGCCGAGCACCCCAGTGGGATGAAGAGCAGCGTCGGGGACAGGGATTTTCCCAGGAGTGAGCCCAAAGCAGACTCTTATATATAAAGCACAGATTTCATATGCATCCTTCCAGTAGGTGCTCTGCAAACTCACCAAGTCCTGCTGTGTACCAGAGCTTGTGTAAAGGAGGGTGGTGTCCCAGCTGTCCCTCCTGAAGGGGGAACATCGCCCCTCCAGCAGCTCAGTGCTTCCCAGTTTGCCCTTTTATTCTGTGCTTTGGGTGAGTGTGTACAAGGTAGGATAAACTGGAGCCCTGAGCAGACAGATATTGCCTGACTCCAAACTGGTTTTAAACTTTTTTTTACAGTGACACATTCATTTCTTTTGTTGCAGTGTATTTTTTTTTTTTTTTTGCACAGTTCAGGTGTAATTTAATCACAGTTCCAAAACAGATAGCCTGAGTAATATAGGAGACATAAGAAAACTCTGACAGTTTAAAAGAAACCCCTATATAGTTTCTAGTAATGAAGAGACCCTGCCTTTGTATTGGGGAGATCAACAAAACTGAACATTAGCTATATCTGCAATCTAAATAACACTTAGGATATTCAACAATGAATAGGAAAATATTTTGCAAGAACATTTAGTGGATGACTCCTATCCTATCCTTTAAGTGTAATTAAAACCCATAGGTGTTTACTGAATGTAGAGACCTCTCAAAGTTTTAGACAGCATTTGAATTTAGGATAAACTACAGTTTGGTTCCTTGACAGGAAAGCAAAGGGCTATACACCTTGTAAAGTCACGCTGTGGATGGTTAATTGGATTCCTGACAGCTGTGGATTGTGTTTCTGAAGAGGGTCTGTGATCGGAGTTGGTTCCTGAGGCAGGCATCATCTCTTCCAAGCAGGTAGAGGATGAGAAGGAAGGAAGGAAGCAGACAAACAAGCCTGGTTCATGTGCAGTGATCTTGTACTCAAGGACCACTGTAAATGTGTCACTCAAAAGTGTTACACTAAAAATATACACAGATTTTCTGCATCACTGAGTTCTTCCCAGGGAACCATCCAGCAGTGCCCCAGATATTTGCTGCTGCTTGACAATGGGTAATAATAAGAAGAGCATTTAATGAGATAATTTAAGTTAAATCACATTTAACACAAGATCATCAGATCCTGCCTTACAGTGAAATTACAGCCCCATTTCTACCATTATATGAGATATACTCTCTGAAAATCTCAGTTTTCCCTGACAGAGATTTCCTTGAGGTCTGAAAAATGCAGAGCAGATACAGAAATGCTTTAACGAATGCAGTCTTCTCTATTCTATTGTATTACTTTCTTCTCTTTTTCTGTGCTGAGAAAAATCAGTAGTGAAACTGGGAGTCTCAAAGTGATGCTGCCATCCATCTCAACATTTCAATTTCTCTGGAGATTGCTCCATGTCTATCAACGTCTAACTGGGTTGAGGCTTTAAGTTCGTATGCTCCCACCAGCTTCGCTACCTCTGTGTCAGCTGGCAGTCCTGCAATCTGAGCTATCCTTTCTGATTTGATTTTCACATTTACCAGTCTTTGGTCTGCGATACTCTCTCGATAGGTGTCTGAGGACTGTTTTCCAGCATACATCAGAGCCGAGCTGTGCTCCGTGCAGAGATAACACAGCGGTGCTTAGGTCAGGTGGATGAGCCACACTACGCCTTGCCGAGCTACCCTCAATTGCACTTTTCCCACACCACTGTAGCAATTCCTAGCCTACAAATAGGGCTTTTTGATTCACAACATTGGATTGACAAAAAAATAGCTGGGATTAAGTGCAAACAGACTATTTATAGATAAGCTTAAATTGATAGTAAATACAGTAAGTATAAAATTGAAGGAAGCATTGAGTAAAGGGTCCCAGCAGGCAGGCTCTTTATTTTGCCCACACAGACCAGAACACATGGTCCACCCATGCTGGCATCTTCAAAGCTGTCACTGTTCCTTTCTTTCACTGCCCAGCCTGTGCCAGTGACAGGTTCAAACTGTGAGGGTGCTGTGGCCACCCAAAACTGCTCAGAGACTGACTGTGAGGAGATGGCCAAAAATCCTGAATTTTTCGGGAGGGATGTGTACGCAGCTGGAGGGATGCCATGCTCCAGGGCAGGTGGACCTGGTCACCCACAGGAAAGCACAGAATGTACAGAAATGGTGTCCAACAGGGTCTGGCTTCACACCCTAATCTGAAGGGCACCAATGGGGCCTGGTTTTGTGCCCTAAGCCCAAGGGCACCGTTCACCCTGAGATGGAAGTTGCCCAGCTGAGAGGAGTGACACCTCTCCCTTTACCTGCCCGCTGCCCTGCGGGGTGTTTGCCCCAGCTAAGACTGACCCAAATCCATGTCCCTAAAGGCAGTTTTTCATGAGGTCTGAGGTGTCTTAATACAGCAGTCAGAAAAAAAATCAATCGAAAATGCCATATCAAAAGGAGAATAAATAATATCAACAAAAACTGCTGAGTTTTGCACAGTTCTTTGTCATTGCAGAAGACATAAGGGGCAACCTTGCTGCAGCAGGGTGACGTGGTCGGGCTGCTGCAAGGCACCCCTGGCCACATGATCGCTTGGCAAAGACAACCATGTCAACCATTTTCTCTGGAGTTCCTGCTGTGGTACTTCTCGGACAAACAGGATTACTCCCCTCTCCCCTTTCATGCTCAGTTTGCATGCTTGTTTTTTCAGAAAGGGGAGGTGGTTTTTTTTGTGTTATGTGCTTCCCTGTAATTAATCTGTAGCAGAGATATACGGTTTTTTGCTGTATGCTTCTGTTTCCCAGTATATTCAGTTCTTATACCTCAGCCAACATATCACCTCCCCCTGCAAAAGAATTATTTCCATAATCAGATTAGTGCTGAATTTATACTGAGTCTGAAGTACAGCTTTACTCACTTGATTATTCAGTTTGCTATAAACGTTGGGAATAAATTCCAAGAGAGTGAATCAAGCAATATCTTTTTTACTGCCCTCATACATATTTTTACTTACTTGCTATGTACCTTTACTATGCCAGCTCTAGTTCAGAGTAGACCAAAAATTATGCTTAGCAAGACTACAGAACCTTTCTGAATGCTGAGATAAGGGCTTTAAACAATTTTCCAGGTAGAAAACTCCTTAAGTTTCTATGAACTTTCTTCTGACGTAGGAACTGGGAAGATTTGGGCTTTTTTTACACCCAGGTTGCTCACCTGTCCTGAAGGGAAGATATGATGGCCAGCAACTTATTTACTACTGCATTAATGACAACATTGGCAACACAGTTACTGTGTTAATGGCAACCCGAGTGTGTTTGCCCATTTCACCCATTAATCCAACACGATTCACAACTTTTTTTGTATGAACTTCTATATGGTCAGGCCATGTTGAAATTATCCAGGTTAGATGGATGGTATCTCTGTGTTCTGCAAACAGTGCCCACTGCGAATGGTATTGTTAGTTTTAGAGTTAAAGGAAGGTGTTTTTGGACATTTCTAGGGCAAATATGCTGGATATGAAATATGGATATGAGTGTGATATGAGTATGAACTCAGAAGATGCACAAGCAACAAAATTCTTACAAGTCCTAAGAGGCTTCTTTATTTCATAAAGACTAAGAAGACTGTTTCTTGAGTGTTAGTAAAAGAGTTAATAAAGTCAAAGTCTGAAGTTGCCAAGTTATTCATTTTCCATTCAGGAGTGGGTTTCTCTGAATTGAATTACTGAGCTGCAGAAGTGCTTCCCAAAATTTGATGGCATCTTCTTAAAAGTGTAAACAATGGTGTGCACATGAGTACACGCTAATCAGAAATGAAAGGCTTTGCATGTAACATCAAGGTTGGCCATTGAAGAGTGTGCCAAGGTCAGATGCCCTGTTCCCTGCAGGACGTCGTGTCCCTGAGCGGCAGGGGAGCAGCATCCAGCACGTGAGTTCGGCATCAAGGTCAATCGATAGCACAACTCAGAGCGTGGCCACTTCCCAGAAACCTGCTGTCCTGCCGGCAGTTGAACACAAGCTGAAATAACCTTCTTGCTTACTGCACCTGAATCAGCACTTGAAGGACAGGGATGGTAGCTGGCTGTAAAGAAGAAAGGTAGATTTTGCGGCAGACAAGCTCAGGAGGCTGTTTAGGAATACATTGGCTATGAACATTGGGAGCATTGGCTATGAATATTGGGAGAAGACTATGGGATTGCACTGATGATAAACTATTTGTCTTGTTTTACATATGCTTTATCGGCATATGAATTTGGATGGAAGCATATTAGAACAATACCTTTGGTATTAGTTTTTTTCTTACAGTTCAAAAACTATTCACAGACACAAAGTCTGGTAAACCCATTTTCATATAAGCTTCCATCAAAAACAATAGTGAGGCTTTCAACATGCTGCTTTTTCTTTGGGATCCACCAGACCTTGAACTAGTTAATCAATATTTCTGATTTACTAGGAAAAATGTACTTCATACACTATACACTATACACTATACACTTCCTGCTTTTTAGTAGCCACATAGACATCACACTGGAATTGAAATAACCCCCTCTCAAACTGAGAAATGTCCTGTGAATACTGGGGATCCTATGGGGAATACAGTTTCCTGGTGAAATAACCAATGGGCAGTTTGCTGTCCAAAAACTAAATCCATGGTGACTTGATATGTCCCCCCGCTTGGTGATGCACTGAGTGGCAGTGGTTATCTCTGAATGCTGACTCCTCTGCCATTGCAGCTGGCCAAGCCCTGGGAATGCAGGTGGGCATGGAGCAGGCGTACAGGGTGCTGTTAGCCATCCCTGTCACCACTCCAGAGCATGGGGCAGGTGTCCCTGGGTGGCTTAGATATCATTCCCCAGCAGGAGGGAATTGTTGTATAAAAAATACTTTTCCAGCATTTCTCACTGTCTAGTTTAGTTTTCAGTGTCTCAAGGGATGAAGTTGTGAGTGCTCACGGTGGGAGAGTCCCTCTGGGAGATGAACAATCAAGTCAGGTCCCCATGGCAGGAAGCTCTCCTTCAGTCCCAGTTTCCTAACCGTAACGTCTTTCTTATTAATTTCACCCCATATCATATCTCTGTGTATGAATAATTCTACTCTCTCCTCTGTTTTCACAACCATCAAGGATTTACAGAGACTGAAAGAAGTAAGCTGTGCACTGAGAGTGTTGTAAGATGGATAAAAATGCACTGCTAGAAATGTCACATTATACTGGCATAACCCAGGGCCCACTGCTCAGCCGGATGGGACAAATCTCGATGCCCTGCACAGCCAGAAAGACCATAGCTGCATGGATGGTAACACGCACTTTTATGGTATGGTATAGTATGGTATGGTATGGTACGGTATATTTTTTAAGGTGTATGGTAACGGATGCTTTAGTCTTCTGTTAAGATGGATGCTGTTTTTTAAACATCAGAGTAATCTGAGGCAATGTTACACCCTCTTTTGTGGGGGGCCAGCTCTGAATTACTGTTAGTAAATAATAGTAGTTAAATAGTCTCTACTGGATTTACCAATTTGACAATGTCCCAGGAAAAATACAGGCTTGCATGTGCCTTCAGCTTTTCAAGGGAACAACCAGGAGCAATCAAAACCTCCTCACCGGTTTAGGGCACTGCCAATTGTCAATCCTAGTAAACATTAATGGGTGTCAGCACTGGTAGGCAGCAAAATTGCTCTGTAAGGTAACTTCTAGAAAGCAAATATCCTTGGTCTTACTTTCCTGGTGCCTGTTTTATAAAGTCTTTACAGTGAAACGAAGTCTAGTAAAAATGACATCTTTCTTTCCCCTCCCATCTGAATTTCTTGAAGCTCTTACACTCACATTTAGTATCATATATCAAAAATGCTCAGAAACAGTGAAACCAGGGCCCAGAGAATCTGCTGAAAGTCTGCCCTAGATCACAGATTTAATGGATCCAAAACGTAAGAGTGAGAACAGAGTTCCCCGTAAATCAAGAATATCCTCCCTCTCCGGACAGAGGAGAGGGTGTGTTAAACTCCTCACATTTAGTGGTATTGTTGGCAAAATTCTTCCCAGCAGTTGAAAAGCCCAGAGAATAGTAACTAGGACCTGGAAAATCTCTTCCTTTTCCATGATGTGATGATAGCAGCCATGATGGAGAGTGTTCGGTGGGGACTTGTCCCTTCTGTATCCATATTGCTCAGACACCAGGGACTGATGGGTTTCCAGCCATCAGCAGCTCCTGCCAACCTCCCCCTCTCACAGACCTGCAGTCCCTGTGGCGCTGGGGAGGGAGAAGGTGGCTGGTCACTGCACAGGTGGTAGCACCTGGGTCACACTTGTCCTGCAGACAGACGCTCCTGGCAGCTGTGCTTATTTCAGTGGTTATTTCTATTTTTCTCCTGGTAGAAGAGGACAAGGTTGACAGCCGTGACACACAGTCTCTACCTCAGGCTACTCCTCCAGAAGTGCTTTTCTCAGCTGCAATCTCAAGTCATTTTAAATAACTCCCCAGCAGCTCTAGCACACAGTAATGTGATTAGGGCACTAACTTCTCTGACCGTATTGCTTCATATTGCATTTCAGATGGTAAATGTATCCCTGCCCTTGGAGCCACCTTTCCCAGCTGCCTCAGGTGCCCGAGATGTTTATAGCAGCACATGAATTCATCACTGTGCCCCTATGGCAACAACTGCACTTGTATTCACCCTCTCCCCTACCACTAATGGCAGGGATTCTGGAAGATTTGCACAAGAGCAACTCCCCTGACATCCCACAGCTCTCTCTTGGGGCAGGGCTGAGGTTTTGGGCCACGGTGGAGGAGGTGCAGTGGTCATGGCAGGGACAGGCCACCGTGCTGGCAGCAGCAGGCAGCTGGCAATGGGACAAGTATGAAGAAGAGAGCACAACAATTAAGCAACATGTTCTGTTTCCTGCCACAGACAATATTCTCACAGTCTGTAAAATCGCTTCTCTTAGCAGTGGCTGTCCTCTTTCTTGATTTGGTACCTATGGTGCTGACAGCTTAAAGTCATGTTTATTTTACAGGTAGCTTTGAAGAAACCTCTGGGAGAATGGCTGTAACCTCTTGCCCTTTGAGGAGGATGGACTGGGTTTCTTTCCACAGAGGATTAAGCCTTTAAACTCGTGCCTGTGGTGCTGTGAAGATTTTGCTCTGGGCCAGAATTAATGGGGAAAAACCCCATCCTCCCTGGAGAACCCACCTTTCCTTGGGGAGATCTCTTCTTTCACCACACATGGCCAAATAATAAAGGGAAACCCTTCTAAGAAAATGTCAGAGAAATGAGATTCCTGAAGATGGTTGAAGTTCAACCACATCTTCACTTGAAGCAATTTGACCCTCTGTCACTGACTTCATTTTCCTTGAGGAAAACCAGTTGTCAGTGTGGTGTCACTGAAGGAACCAGCTAGTGAGGGTCTGGGCAGCCCTACTGCTTGCTGAGGTCTGGGCTCCTTTGACCAGAAAAAGCCTGTCCATTTCACAGTAATCTCTTAACCAGAGTATGCTCTAAAATATGTACATGTTAAAGTAATGGTTCTCATCTTGATACAGCTGGTTAATTTTTCCAGTGGTCTTCTCCTGCATTGACGATTATGACCACTATGATATAAAGACAAGCTAGGAAGCTGGGCTTTGTATATGCTGCAATATGACATATTTAGTATCAGCTGAGTTTTCCCGAGGTTGTAGGATGCTGATAACCAACTGAATAATACTTCGGCTCTGCAGGACAATCTGTGTATTTTATCAGTCTGAAAAAAGGTTTATCATCATCTTTATATATAACTCTTGTGACAATATGTCATTCAGATTTTATAGGGAGAAGTTGTCTTCTGAGATTCACTGCTATATATCATTTTTACACAGGTTTATGTTTAGTGACACTTACCAGTGACGGAGATAGAGTGGTAGTCTTTACCACGAAATGAAGCTGTGTGAAAGCTTGGCTGTACAGCCGCTGCATTCCCCGTTAGGCTGGTGTCATCCCGTGAAGCACATCCAATACCCAGTTGCTACAGGCTTGTCCTATCATTTGATTAAATAATTCTTGCTAATGGGAATGGGAAATCAGTTCATAAAAATCATATACTCATAGAATAATTTAGGTTGGAAGGGACTTCTGTAGGTCTCGGAGTGGGACAAGTGCAAAAGGAGAACAGGTTGCTCAGGGCCTTTGAACATCTGAGCTTTGAATATCTCCACAGATGGTGATTCCAAACCAGTTTGGGCATCCTCTTCTGGTGTGTAACCATTCTCACTGTAAATGTGTTTTTCTTTGTGTCAATATGGCATTTCCCACGCTGCAACCTGTGCAAATTACCTGTGTATCACTGGAAAGAGCCTGGATTTGTCTCCTCTATGCAAGTCCCCCTTGGTCTGCTCTTCTCAAGGCTAAACTGACCCTGCTTTCTCAGCCTCCTCTCACACATCACATGCTCCAGACCCTTAACTATCTCAGTGGCCCTGTGCTGTATTTCCTCCAGTTTATCCATATTTATACTCTTCCATCATGTTCAGGCTGCTCTGAATGTCCTCCTGTGTACCCTCCTGCCTCCTAATCCAGGGTCACCTTGCTGAGAGCCCCAAGGAACACCACCTGCAACTGGATCCTGGGTGGAATTTGAAATGTTAGCCAGTGTCCTTCGAGCCCAACAGTCTCTTCTTGTCCACCCATCTAGTCCATGGACTAGCCCCCTTATCTGGCTGTAAAGTTATTATCCATGAGGACAGAGTGTTGAAAGCTCTGCTGAAGTCAAGATAAACAAAACTTCTTGTCCTCCCCTACAGCAGAGCTAGACATTGCACCACAGAGGCAGTTGGGCTGGTCAGCAACCATTTACCCTTCTTCTTCTGTCTTTCAGCACAGGGAAAATCTCTACAGGGTGTCACATACCTCTCCAGAGAGTAGAGGAGATGCAGTGCTCCCTTCTCTGTCGGGAGGGATATGCAGAGATGCAAATCTACACCATTCTCCTACAAAGACTTTCAGGACATGAAGTCTTTTCACCACAATGAAGAAATTGAAGCTGCATCCAGCACCTGACTCCCAGAGAGAGGTGATGCCTGAGCACGAATGCTTGGCTGTAACACTCCGTCTTTACCACCCAAGATTTTAAGGTTTCTGAGAAAAGATGTATCTGACTCAGACAAGACCTTGCTTTGGTTTTACAGAGCTAGCCCAAGATGGAGAAGTGCTCTCCACTGAAGGCAGCAGCCTCAGCTGCCAAATCCTTATGTCTCTCTGTACCAGGGACAAGAAATATTCTTATTACTCCTGTCACCATTGTTTACATATTTACGTTATCATTGCACTCACAGACCCGGGTTCCCAAAGCAGGACACCGCAGAAAGACTAAGATAAAAGGATGGTCTCTTCCCTACTGAACTTGCATCCTAAGCTACTGTTTTGTTTTCTGCCAAGTGACTGCCAGGTGCAGCTCTGTGTATATGTGAGAAGCCTAAGCATTTTTTAAATTTAAAAGATTTGCTGCAGTAAAGAGCTTTATTTTATGGCTAACGAGGGAAGAAGGGGAGGGAGAACTGCCTAAGCATGATTAATTGTGGAGTACCACAGCCCCAGTGGAGCTGATTCACCCTGGTAACCTGAGGAGGGTCACAGCATCTCTTACCTTCTTGCGCTAATCAGGACCTTGTTTCTTTTAGCAATGGGGAGATCGCCAGGTCCAGACCTTCCAGCTCTGTTCTGCTTAAATGTCTGGGCAGGATTTATCATTTGCACACCTTATTCATATTCTCCTTCTTATCTCTGAGGATAAGGCAAAGTACTTTTGCCAGGACTGTTCATCAGACTTTATTAATGCACTTATGAATTGGGGTGTTGTAAGCTGCTGAGGTGTCGCAGAAATATTCACCCATTTTATTTATATGATTATCTGTTAGTCTAAGGGCAGAGCCAGACAGTGCAAGGTATAAGCTCAAACCTTATCTAGGGGAGAGATAAGCAACTGTGAAAGACAAGGTTAGATCTGGAGAAAGCAGTGGCAGCAAGTCTTGAGAAACAGAGAGCACAGACTTTTCAGAAAGATCCTGTTATTGTTGTAAATTGATTACTGTTACCAATGAGTGTAAAGACCAGAGAGTACTACACTGATGGATAACATTGGAGCAGATAGATCAGAGTATGCTAGCAAGGATAAAACAGTTTTGTTAAGATCAGGTGAGCAAGATGGGGGGAGACATAATATCTTCATCTTCTCTTCCAGTTCTCTGTCTCTACAGGATTGTCCCCTGCAAAATATCCTCTCTGCTGCCTCTAAAAATAGAAATGGAGTAGACAGAAACTGTATATCAGGGTGGAAGCATTAACAAAAACACATTTGGACAAACTACAAACTGGTGCAGAGGAGGAACAGAGCTTGAAGAAGATCCTTTCTTTAAAGGACTGCTTAGTGGGGAATGCCACAAAACTAGAGGAGCACCCCGAATTTCCTCACGTTCCTCCTTGATAAGATTTATCACTCCAGTACTGTGGCTCACATCTGATAGACAGATGTTTGCTCTTCCATTAGGTTACAAATCTTCCACTTCCTCTAAGAAACATCTTGCTTGCCTGAGTCTCTTGAAATCCCAACACGATCAGCACTGTTCGGCTCTCTCCTGCAGACCACACTGGTGGGGATGTGCCTTTGACAGCCTGCTATCAGAAGGATTTCCCTGCAGGCAAATTATCTTTTTAAAATTCCTGACAGAAATGTCTTTTGGAAGGTTTCATTTTGTAAGCATCTTTCATTTGCTTCCATACTGAAACCTCCTGGAAACTGGATTACCTTCCCCTGGATGTCTCCGGTGGGTGTTCTTGTACCCCAAAAAAAGGATGCAGGCTTTCTGGTCTGATTAAAGGAGTAATTTAAATTCAACAGACATCTGGTAAACACGTCTGGAGATTACAGTACGTGACATCTTGAAATAGCTGGAGTAGACTCTACAGCATTAATTACGAATTACGTACATGTCCAAAAAAATATGTAAATAAAGTACAAAAAGCTAAGAACACTAAAGATCACAAAGACTGAAGGTACTCTCAATGCCTAATTAAAGAGACTGCTAGTGTAACTAATTAATGAATCTTCTTTTTCAAGATGATCCTTCTAACCAACAAGGCTCTAAAATGTTACTTTTTCATATTCATTGGAGATCAGGCACCTAAAAACCCTCAGAGGCCAAGAGCCAGTTAGAGAACGAAACAAACGACACTTGCAACTTGTGACTAATGCCCTGCAGGGGTCCAGCCAGCCTGGAGAGCAGGCAACTGTGGATCATCTTTATGGATCTGGGGGCTAAAATGGTATGTCCAGCTGCTGCCTAAGAGCTTACACAGCTGGGGTAAGTTCTGTCCTAAGTAGAAGCTTTCAAGAACCTTAAACCTTTTACCTTTCTATTACCCTGTTTTTTTAAAATTTAAACAAATTAGTCTAATATGGACAGCATGGGGAGGGAGAGGATATGTTTGTAAAGCAAAGTTTGTAAAGTTCAGTGCCTCTGAACTGATGCTTTGTTTCCCAAATAAATCACAGATACTGAAGGAGGAGACAGCTTAGAGCGTGTCTGTAAAGATCCTCTGTTAAGAAGCAGAAAGCATTAGCTGTTATTAAAGGAATGTGAATAACTTTGAAGACATCTGCCCCGTTAGTGGGACCATGAGGGCACTCATGAGCTCATCAATCACGAAGAATTATTCAGGGAAGGAGAATGTCTCCAAACTGAATTGATTTTTTGGGGGTTTTAAAAATGGGGTTCATTTTTCTTGGTATTTTAAAAATGATGGACACAGCTATCCGTCTGTGGTCCTGGCAGGTGAGCACACACACATACACACACACACATTTACATACACGTATCTAAATACATACCTGTGTGAGCAACACACACCACACCTTTCATGTACTGAGAGAAATGATGCAGGCCCTTCTCCCTTGCTCACATGCTGGCTATTGATTTGTGTCCATTGCTGTAAAGGACTGAAAGGAGAGGTGTCACCGGCACAGAGGGATCTGACGGATTGAGCCGAAGTTTATAGCTCTGTATTGCTAGGACCCTTGTTACCAGAAGCTATTCAGAGGCTGGTTTAGAAGGAAATGTCAGTTTCTTCTTTTTTTTTTTTTTTCCTTTATCTTTTTTTTTTCAGTGGGAAAGGGGAAAGATGACGTCCAACATCTGTTTATTTTATTCAAACATTAGCGCTAAGATTTGTGTTCAGAGTTACTGTGCAAGTAGCTTGCAAAGTAAAATTGTTAAATGCCTGTGTCTGTAGCTCTGCCAGTAAGTGGTGCTAGCCGCACACTTTTGTAGCCCTTCCATGAAAATAAATGGTAAAGCTACAGCGGGTCCCATTTTAAATGGTTATGTTCTTTGATGACAATATGCAAATATAAAGTGTTTGAGCAACACAACTTGGAAAATCATCCTCTCATCATTTTTAGGCTGCAATAGGCACATTTGACAGAGCAGTGTCCTATTCCTTAGCCATTTTTACTGTTACTGGCCACAGCATGCACACAAGCTCTGCACGTGAAGGGGGTCGCGTTTTTACCAGCATTTACCTGTCATGTGCACATACTGTATTTGCTGGGCAAGCACAGATTAATTTTATATATACTTATTCACATGTATACCCTGCTGCTGAATATGTGCCCAGGCTGAATGCTGCAGTGCTCGGACCTGCTGCAGTTTTGGATTCATGGGTGGATGCCCCGTTACTATGGAGATGGGCTCCGCAGAGTCCTGCCCGGGCTTGCACCGGCTCATCCTCAGAGGGTTAAAGGCAGAGAACACTTTTGAGGGAGGAAAGCATATTTACCGCTCAAAAACATGCTAAATGGGCACACATTCACCTGCATGCTTGAGTGGCTCCAAAATATGGAAAATATTAAACCCATCATCTGAGCAGCATTTATCAGCACAGGAGCTGCTTAAGAAGATTTTCTATCATGGCCTTCCCAAGGAGGGGTGAGGCTGCACCCGCAGCTGGTGGGCAGCTCGGGGAAGTCTGCCTGCCAACAGAAATGAAAATGGGGTTTCAGCAAACGATGAGACACCAGTGAACATGCCTGGGGATGAGGGGCTGCTGGGGCTTGGGGTGGTGGCAGGGCTCGAGGCCAGGGATGGCTTTTTACTGATCCCGCCAGATCCCCTCTGCAGGGGGGACCCTCAGAGGCGAAGAGCCAGGGTCTCCATGGCACCTCTAAAGCAAACCGGGGTCTGATTTCTGTTGGAATCGGTGAAAAAACGGACCGATGGGCATGGATGGCTTTACAGGATGGGCTCCCTGCATGCTCTGACTCAAGGTAAATACCCATTTATTTCAGCAAGAGCGGTAGGACCCTCTCTATCTGTTTGTCATACATCAGAGCCTGGGGTTCCTCAGGAGGGAGCGCTACAGCTTTTCTTCCCAGAGCAGGGAAGCTCCTCCAAAGTCAAGAGCAGCCTGAGTTTTGTACCAGCCATTTTTGCACCTGGGTTTTCTACCTCCTGTGCTCTCATGCTACATTTTAGTGCCATCCGCAGCCCAGTCCCTTCCTCCAGAGCCAGCCCCAGAAGAGGACAGCCAGAGTGAGGCCCTGCCCTGCGGAGCCACCGCCTGGGCACAGGGCCTTGCTGTGAGGGGGCAGCCATGCAGCGGCCTCAGCGCTGACAAGTCAGACAAGTTGGATGAGGGGTTGTGGGCCTTCAGGCTTCCCCCACCAAGCTGAGAGCATTTCCTGGGGTAGTGGCTGCTGAAAAGAGCTAGGGCAGATGCTACACGAGGCTGGGCAGGGGCGTTTCCGAACTGTGGTCAGTGCTGAAGGGGGAGCTTCAAGGAGCTTTCCTGTCCCACACTGCTTGGTTTCAAGTCCTCTAAATTTTGATTTCCACTGCAGGGGAGGAAAAAACAAAAGGGAGAGGAGTCACCCTCTGCAGAGCAGTCCCCAGGGGTTGTCTGTACAATGCTGATTTCTGGAAAGGTGAGGGAGGAGTCCTCACAGCAGGAGGGAATTTTTAATTAGAGCTACTCCAGCCCACAGAGAGGAGCTTGCAGGGAGCAGGTGGAAGAGGTATTTAAACACTGCAATTGAACTGCCTTAATCAGAACATCTGCTAAATCTCTTGAGGAGGGGATGGCACTTTTGAAGGTGAAGGAAAGAATTCTTTTTTCTTGACTGCTACAGGTAGCTGCAGCTTTTCCAAGCCCCTAATGCTGAAAGGTAGCGGGCATCCTCGCTGCCTGACGGGCTGGCCCCGCATCTGCTGGGGAAACAGGACAGCTTAACTTGTAGGTTGGGGTGAAAAAAAGGGGCAGCTACTCACCAACAGAGAAAACTTGAGAGCTTGCCCAAGGAAAAGAAAGACTGATTCTGAGGAAATTCAGTGAAAAATGTTTAAGGGCTTTGATGCTGTAAATCTCATCTGTTCTAGTGCCTGCAATAGAAATTGCTTTTTCAGAGTTGCATAGCTGCTTTGGTGGGAGCAGCTCCTCTGCCACAGTGCTCCAGCCACATCAGAGCAAGGCAAGTCTGGGATTTGTCCTGCAGAAACGCACCTTTGGTATTTCAAAGCCTCTGTGCATTTCCGGCATAATGTGGATTTACAAAAGGTGACTGAAAAATGGGCTGCGCAAAGCCATTAGCAACGTTGATTCTCATTATTGTAGCATATGCCAGTGCAAAAACATCCAGTGTTTGTAAGATGGATGGGTTGCACTGGCTGGGCTGTGAGTGCCTAATTAGTTACAATACACAGCATCATAAATGCCAGCACTGACAGTTGAGGCCTCACAATGTCAGCGTGGTGAACAGCATTAATTTGTGCTGACATCAGACCACTTCCTTGGTGCTGATGCCAAATCTTTGTACTGCAGCCAGAGTATTGCATCCCAACACAGGGCAGTGTGTGTTTCGTGCGAAGCTGCTACGCATTACAGCAGCAGGTGCTGTGAGAGACAACAGCAGCAGCACCAGGGGCAGCAAAAGGCAAATATAGACTCTGCGGGAGGCCAGCTAAGTCCTGTGATGTCCTTTCGCCTCAGCCTCCATCACACAAAAGAGCTGCAGGAATGTGCAGGCAGGGACGCCCCATTGCTCAACATGCAGCTTTCCCGGAGAGGGGAAGTCAGCTCTGCCTTATGGTTTCAATTAAAAATCAGAATAGAGATTCACTGCTTGTGCAGACGTCTCAACAAACAAAACTGCCTCCCTAAATTGAACTCCTTTGCTACCATGCAGTCTGGTTTTAATCCTGGGAGCAGCATCAGCACCTTGGGTACCTGTACTGGGGAGCACTCAGCAGTGTGGCTGAGAGGGTCCTGTCCCTTGTAGACAGTGTACGGGTCCTCTTCCCCCATCCCACTGGTGCAAGGGTCTTCTGTCCCCATCCCACTGAGGAAAAGCCAAAGCCTCCATCAAACCACCCCGACTTCTCTCCCTGCTTCCCCAGCACGGTTAATGTTACCTTTGCCAGGGAAAGCATCCCATGAATCAGAGGGCACCGTGCCAGCTGATCTGTGAACAATTGAACCGATTTTTCATTAACCAGCAGCTTATGGAGAAGTTGCTAAATTTTATGGGCCATTAGCAGCTTCTGATGCTGCAAATGACTATGAAATTCAGGGTCTTGCAGTTTTGAATCTTGTAGGCTTGATAAATAGCCCTCGTTGGGAGCATAGCATTTTGAAGAAATGCGCTCAGTCGGTATCACTCAATTTGAACAAGCTGTTGGCAGCGTGGGGAGCTGGGGGAATGTGGGGACAGGAGTGACTGCACCAACATGCAAACCCATCTGCACCTCCCCCAAAGGTGGGGAGTTTTCTTTTGGAAAGGTGATTTTGAGAAATGTTATCCTGGGAAGATGGTCCACAACAGTGTTGGAGAGTGGGAGTGAGGCAGTGGAACAAGCGTTAATGTAGTCATTAAATTACATGTTAATTGAGTGCAGGGGAGGGCCAAGAATGCTGAGTGCTGTTTATGCATATGCAGCTGGACATTTACAAAAATGTCATTTATCCTCATTTTATGGCTGGGGAAACTCCATTGCAGAATGGCAAAATAAAGATCCCCATGATCACACACAGGCCAGAAGCTGAGCAGGTTTGGATACAGGTTTGTCCTGGCCCCAGCCATGGGACTGTGCTCCTTTGTTTGCACAGGTACTGCAGCAAACTGCTGCCTGCCCAGCTGGCTGCCGGCACCAGGGCTAGCCCTGACTATCATTATTTCCCAACTCCTGAAAGTCCTCCAGCAACTTTGCAACAGAAATCAAAAGACACTGCTTCTGCCTGGCTGAAATTGTCTTGTACGCAAGAAGATTAAAATGTGAAATTTAAACCTAGAGTAAATGCTGAAATTTTGGAGATAAGGTATTCAGGTTCTGCTTTTTGACTAATGTTCATCTAATTAACGATGCTGGCGGGAACAGCCCAGTGTACCCCTGGGCACCAAGCGGAGTGATGCTCAGCTGAGGACTGGGCTCAAAATCTCTACAATCCCTGACAGGCAGAGCTCCCCTCAGGGAAGAGAGGCAGGAGGCAAAGCCCTGCCAGTCACTGACCAGGCAGAAAGGCACAGACCCCACGTGGGCAAACAGGCAAGGGCAGAGTCTGGCGTTGCACCAGGCTGGGTTGCAGCCATGCAAGAGAACATGGCCCCAGAAATGGGCTAAACAGCAGGTGTTTTGGACAGTGGGCAACATCAACCTTTGATTGACAACCTGTGCATCTCAGAGCCAGCCAGTACAGCCACCTGAACACAAGTGCCTTTCCAGTGATGCTCATTTTGCTTTTTGATGAAGGGAGACAAGTATGGGCAGAAATGTGGAGGAGGAAACTTGGATCATGTCCAAAGCAAATGCTCAACTGAAATTTCTAACCCCTTTGCAAAGGGACCTGGGAGGGATTCAGGGGGCTCACCAGAGCCCCAGGCATGCTGGAGAAGTGCCTTGCCTGGGAGGCTGCCCGGGTGTGGAGCAGCACTAACAGCAACGCTTGCTGACACAGCCTGGCTGGTGATGGGGAGATGCAGTGATTCAGAGAGACAGACTTTGACACCTCTCTGCGGGGAGGAGAGGAAAGAGATACATGAGCTCTGGAGGACAATGTGGAAAGCTAGGGCTGACCCTGCTAATGAAGGAGAAACCTGAGCTTCCCCTCGTGTGCTAAATCTGCTGAGTCCATCTCAGCAGTCTCCAGCCTGCTGCCCACCACTGGGGTGAAAGCAGATGTGCTGCATGTGCCTGGGCTTGGGTTTGTTTCTGCTCCTCAGTATTGCAGAGATGTTCCCACTGACAGTACAAGTTTATTTATGAGAGCATTGCAGAGGCATGGAAAAATGGGGCAGCTTGTGCTCCCCATTGAGCTGTGGGACAGAGCTGGAGACCAGCACCCTGGCACCTGCCCAGCCAGCTGGGGCAACAGAGCCACACTGGATGGCCACTGTGGCTTTGAACCATGGGTGCTACCAGACTGAATACAAAATGGAAAAAAGGAAGAGTTGCAAATGTAGACAGCTGGCTGCTAGGACTGAATGATGGCTGGTAGCTTATAGACAAGTCAGATGTTCAAAAGTGGTACTGAGAATTGAGCTGGACAGATATTTAAAAACTAAAAGAAGGTTTGAAAATAGGGAAAACTGGGATCAGCAATATGGAGTCACTGGTAACAGATGTCAGAGACTTCATTCACAAGTGAAGATTCATATCCAGTGCTGCTACCTGATACCTCATATCCAAAAAAAGAAAAATCCATTAATTCATGTGTCATCCACAACCCCCTTCAAAATATAAAGATCCCGAGTAGCAAGTCCAGTTATTAAATGATTGAATGACAAACCCATTTCTGTAGAGTGTGCAGGGTGGACACCGGGGCAAAGGTAATCTGCTGAGAGCATGCAGTCAACACTCCTTTTAGTCCCCAGCTCTGCTGATCCAGGGATCTTCCCAGAACAGTGAATGTAACCTCGATATCAGTTGAGGGAAATTATTTATTTAACGAAAAAAGACTAGGGAAAAATCAGATTTGACAATCTGAAAGTATGTACTAACATATATTGGATCTACTCAAGGCACAAGAGTGTGCTCAGTTAGCACATAATGTGTATGTTGGCAATTCAGAAGGAGATCAGTCAGGTTGATATTACAGATATTTATCTGTGCTGCTTTGGTCAGGTTTTCTTTTGATGTTTCCTGAGTCAAAAAAATATTCAGGCAAAGAATTTTTCTCTACATTTTGATACTTCTGCTTCTAAACAGAGTAACTAACTGAGCAGAGAATCACCTCCCTTGACCTGCTGGCCACACTTCTTTTGATGCAGCCCTGGATACAGTTGGCTTTTGGGGCTGCAAGTGCACACTGCCGGCTCATGTTCAGCTTTTCATCAACCAACTCCTCTAAGTCATTCTCCTCAGGGCTGCTCTCAATCCATTCTCCTCCCAGCCTTTATTTGTGCTTGGGATTGCCTTGACCCACGTGCAGGACCTTGTACTTGGCCTTGTTAAATTTCATGAGGTTTGCATTGGCCCACCTCTGGATGGCATCTCTTTCCTCCAGTGTGTCGACCACACCACACAGCTTGGTGTCATCGGCAAACTTGCTGAGGGTGCACTCGACCCACTGTCCATGTCTCCCACAAAGATGTTAACACTGTTCCCAGTACTGAGATGTGACTGGTCCCAATACCGATCCCTGTGGAACACCACTCATCACCAGTCTCTACTTGGGCATTGAGCTGTTGACTGCAAATGTTTGAGTGTGACCATCCGATCTATTCCTTATCCACCTAGTGATCCCTCCATCAGATCCATGTCTCTCCAACTTAGAGACAAGGATGTAATGCAGGACAGTGTCAAAGGCTTTGCACAAGTCCAGGTAGATGATGTCAGCTGCTCTTGCCTTATCCACCAATGCTGTAGCTCCTAGTCCTAGTCTTCCTATTATCACCAATGTACCTATAGAAGCTTTTCTTGTTGCCCTTGATGTCCCTGGCCAGATTTAATTCTATCAGGGCTTTAGCTTTCCTAACTGACGCCTGGCTACTCAGGCAATTTCTCTGTATTTCTCCCAGGCTACCCATCCATGCTTCCGTCCTCTGTAGGCTTCCTTTTTGTATTTGAGTTTGTCCAGAAGTTCATTGTTCATCCACGCAGGCCTCCTGGCCTTTTTGCTTGACTTCCTCCTTGTTGGGATGCATCACTCCTGAGCCTGGAGAAGGTGGTCCTTGAATATTAACCAGCTTTCCTGGGCTCCTCTTCTCTCCAGGGCTTTACCCCATGGTACTCTACCAAGCAGATCCCTGAAGAGGCCAAAGTCTGTTCACCTGAAGTCAAAGGTAGTGAGTTTGCTGTGCGCCCGCCTCACTGCCCTAAGGATCTTGAACTCCACCATCTCATGGTCACTGCAGCCAAAGCTGCCCTGGAGCTTCACATTCCCCAATTTAATATCCAGTGTTCAACCCTGTTTAGTCTCTACTATAGTTTCTTTTATTGTAAGTTTCTCTCTGTTTGTACCTGTTATAAGAGTGTGAGGTGAGGCGAGTTTAATTCCTCCTACAGAGATGGTAGAGTTTTGAGTTGACAGGTCTTTATAGGTTGAAAATCCACTTAAATTATGTGCAAAGAGTTCCATTGAAGCAGAGTACTTCATAAAGCTGGAAAGCAAAAATTGGAACAACACTTCTCATACATTTTTGGGACTATGTGCTTTTACCATTTACCTTTGATCAACTAAAGAATTAGAGGGCCTGATGGATAATCAGAGTGTAAAAGTACTTTCATTCAGGGTAAGTGATGACACAGCAGAAGAGTAAAATGGATTATTTGCATCAGAGTTTACTATGGAAGGGGAATAATCTCACATTCAAATGCTAACTGAGGTGATTTTAAACTAAACTGACAGAATTAGTGGTAGTGAATCAGCAGGGTCACAAAGTGCTTGTCCAAGAGTCGTGCAGTTACTGTCACAAATTGTCCATTGTACCAGAGAAAGAAAAGGTGGCAAATATGTTCAGGGTCTTGGAAACAGCCAAGTCTGATTTCTTTACCAGAAAAAGACTCTGTGAAAAAAGATCAAATGAGGCATGGTAAGATTCTCAGATTCATTCCAATAAACACTGACAAAAACCACATGTATTTTTTCTTTCACAGTCATTGTACACTTTATATGATACATCCAACACGAATATGAATCTAGCGCAGTTGCTATATATTAGAGCACTGCAGAAATGACATGAGTAGGAATGTAATGTCTAATTTTCATATTATGATAATTCCTTAAGCATTTAGTGTTGCTTTGAAGGAAGCGAAGAGGAAATGAAACCCCCAAACAATAGACACTAATGCAGCAGGACAAGACCCATAATTCCTACTGACATACTGAATGCAGGAGCTGCTATTAGAGGTCCAGTGCTGTTCCACAGAGCTGGGACTCAAGACCAGTCTCATCCTTTTTACAGATCAGAATAACTTAAATTTTATCAGGAAACGTGTGGTTTGACCTCTGCTCCCATCTCCCAGAGTCTGGATTTTCCTAGCGCTTTTTTGCTCTCTCTATTTTCAGTCCCCTTTTCAGATGTTGGACTCCTTACTCCATTCGCTGGCGGAGCTTCTCCATTTGGGTGAGTGTCCTTGGCTTTGGCCAAGCTTCTCATCTGTGCAGGAGCTATCAAGCCACAATCAATTAAATAGGCTCATGTGTCTGCTTCAATTTTGGTGAAGAATACAGTGGTTTCCAAAGGCAAGCTAAAGCACTCCGGGGCTAAAGTTAAAGCAAAAGAGCTAAGATAGTGCCGGAGATGTGTGTGACAGATAAGACTAAGAGCACTTAGTTTTTGTTTACTTTCATCTTTAGCAGTTTTTTTCAAATTAAGTCTTTTCTACAAAGTCTTAAAAGTATTTAGACCCTAATAGAATGGAACCCCTATGGAGTAATTGTTATCACTTCTCAAGATATCTTATAATTCACCGTTATCTCTTCCTTGGAGTATGATTTAATTACTGCCATATCACATTCATTGTATTTTGTCTAATGTGACAGCTGCTGATGAGCAGGCATTGCTGAAAGCTGATAATGAGTTAGGCATCTGAAATCTCACCTAAACTGAGGTTAGAAATTGGTGCTCCTGGTGATGACTAACTGATGTTTATTTCACAACTATAAATAAAGCTCTACTACCTAATTGCCATTCTGCAGAATGTGTTTTCACTGTGTCTTTCAGATTTAGAACAATCAGCATTTCTGTGGTTTTGGTTTTTAGTGCAAGTAAGCAATTTGCAGAAGTTGTTGGATAGGAAGCAGCGTGCATTACCTTAGTGGGCAATTTAAGCACAGATGTTTTTGGAAGGTAAACTTGTCACGTGACTCCAAGCCATCTAGAATATGCTTTGCAGACTATCAGAATCGAGGTTTATTTTCAGTGGGTGAATAATGTGAACTGCATTTGCAAAAAGAATATTTACTGCATGCTACCAACGACTAATACCAAAGACATCAAAATAACTCAGAGGCCCTTGCTGCCAGTTGAACTTTAGGAAATGTAAGACCTGAGTAAGTGCCCCAGGCATGAATGACCTGATGTCTTAATCCAGCTGCCATTTGTTATTAGAAAACAAAAATTTTTGTTTGTCCTGATTATCACTCCCTGGTTCTAAGAAGGTTTTATTTATAACTCGTCTTTTCACCAGTTCCACAGATACCTGTATTCCTGTATCTCACAGAGTCAAAACATTTTTACTTTCCCATATTCTGAAGGAAGAAAAACATACAGAAATCCCACAAGTACAGAAACCATTGCTTCTGGTGGCTACAAACAAGTACTTTATACATATGTGAGATCTACTACCTGGGAAAAGCTTCCACCTCTATTAAATCTGAAGTGAATGTTTAGCATCTCTCCTCCATAATCCCAAAGGAGATGATACCTCTGCTAGAGGATATATCTCAACACACTTTGCGAAGACAGGTAAACAGAAAGTCATCACACATCCCAGTTTTTGTTTTGATGTTGCCAGCAACTCCTCCTGGGGTCATTTTAAATTCATTAGTCATAAAATTATAATTGTGTTGGTTTTTCCCAAGAGGTTTTGTTAGAATGGGTAGGTTTTCTCAGTGCTTTCTGCAAGTGCACGGGTGAAGTGAACACTTGCTCAGGAAATGAGCAGGCTTTGATGAGAAGGGAAATGGTGAAGGAGCATAAACAGTATCCAAGCTGTGCTTCTGCCTGACATTAAACAACACATGTTCAAAGTTTCATGACAAACTGATACACAGCAGAAAGTTATTGAACAAAATCCTCCTGTCTGAGAAACTTGCCAGGGTCACTGTTGTGCTAGAAGTTGCATGGTAGAGATTTTAGGAAGCTGTATCATGATATCATGTCATTAGCAGATATTTTAAGAAGTGATGAAAAGTGATGATTTGCAGTGAGTTTTGTCACTCTAAAACTTGCCTCTCCTGCAGTGTCCTAGTCAATATTGATGCCCAGGAGCCTTAAACCTCACTCTTGCTTGTGGAGCAGAGAAGAGGAATGATTTCTGCACGGCTGGGAACAGCCACGGCCGAGCCAGCGCGGGCATGCCATTCACCATGGTACCCTGCCCACCAGACCAAGAGGAACTTCCTTCCTCTCCATGCCCTGGATCTGCATTACCAGGGCATTGGCAGCAGAATTACTTCCTTGTGTCTTTTTGGCCAGGAGACCCCATGGTGATGTGCCTTCAGCTAGCTGGAAGTGGTGACTGTTTACTGTGTCATGACCCTGTAGATATATGTGTCCCCAGATGTTTAGACTCTTTCAGTGCTATCTTCCCACAGTCTGACAGACATTTAAGTGCTTCTCTCAAACATGTTTAGCTGCCTGTTAACCAGCAGGGAGTTTTGAGGTCTGTTTTCTACTCATATGCACTCATATGCACTGCCAGTCTGCCCCCAAGTTTCTGCTAAATGCAATGTAAGGTCCCAGGTGCTGAGACAACCTGTCACGAGTCCCCAGCACACCACATTTCTCAGGAAGGGATGCTTGGCACCTTTTCCAAGGGAAAAGTTCACATACAGTAACTAGCTTTCACATCTGGTGCAACCCCCATGTCAACATCCCCAGGGCTGATACTTGCAGCTCCACCAGGTGGGCCAGCACCCCTCAACATGTGAGGAGAAAGGCAAATGTGAAGAAATGATGGGACACGTTGAGTGTAAAGAAAGCAGATAATAAAATGACATTAAAAAGTGAAAAGATGTTTGGAGGGTGGAGGTTTGGTTCCTTTCTCTCCCTAATTAAAGAAATGCAACATTCAGGTAGTGAGACACTGGCACCTCCCTCACCCAGTTGTGCCTGAAACTATAGAACAAAAAGACACTTTGGATGTCTTCCCCAGTCCAAGTTTCACACTCACTTATAAAACTTGTTCTTATTTTAAATTCCGTGTAGTGAGACACCAGGAAAAAAACATAACACTAAAATGGCAGAGTAAAAAGCAATGTGGAAATTGCCCTCTCCTTCACAGCTTCTCTCTGTGCCTCCAACTTCTGCCCCAATAAAATAGCAAAACTCAGATTCCTGCTTATCGACACTTACCTCTGATGTCAGGACAAAGTTCAGCTGAGCTCCTGATGGCCTCCACCAGCCCCTTGCTGCCATCAGAGTCTGACTGCCGTTGGCTCCTGATTTCATTTGAGACAGGAGCTTGTTGAGGGCACGGCGCTTGAGTTCCCAGTGCTGAGCGACCATTAGTGCAAGAAAGCACAAAGTGTAAATCTCGAGAAGGTCAGTCTGCCCATGTGCCTCTATCCTTTCTCCTTTGCCACCGATCCCAAAGGACCTGGTCTGAAAATAGTGCGAGATAGGTGCTGTTATTCATGCTGGTACATAGGTTTGTTGCTTTCAGGGAATCACACAGGACCACCTCTGAAATGTATATTGCTGGGACACGTCTGGGAGGCACATCGGAGAGGTGGGATCTAGACATGTTGACCTTATTCTCCTTCAGCCTCATTGCTGGTACCACGACTCCTGATCCCCGTGAAAAAGAAGAGAAGAAAAAATATTTGTATTTCAGTGAAGAAATGAGTTGCAGAATTTTCATGTGAGATGTAATGGAGATCTTCTTGGGGCAGAACAAATGGGGAGTCATTCAGGCACCGGCTGAACATCACCGTCCCTCCCCATCATCTCCATCACCTCCCCACTTGCAGCTCTCTAAATAAATGTTTCCAACCTCAAATGAATTGAGGGTGACACATGAGTTATCGTTTTTAACTAAACTTTTGTCCTAAATATATAAAAATATATAGCTTCATTTGTATTTGCTTGCCCTAAACCCATCTAACAAACTGACACAAATCAAGAAACAGTATTTTCTCCTCTTGTTAATAGCCAGAAGAATTGCATCACATTTTAAATTGCATTTCAGCAAAACAATAGCCGAGAAAAGCCAGCAAGGCAGCAGCTGTCTCCATGGCTTTGTCTGTACAAAGCCCGGCACAACAGGGCTCTGCTTTCAGCCGGCCCCTGAGCACTTCTGGAATAAACAGGATAATAGGTGACTGCAACCTTTGCTTAGAAATATTTGTGAATAGCTCTGTAAGTGTCAGAAAGCAGCACAGAAGGCTTGCTGCTGTTGTGAAGGTAGACCAAGCTCTGAGCAATTTTGACATTCAGATTTACAGCAGACTTTTTGCATCTTCTCTTGTTCAGAAATGAATAAACCACCTTCACCCAGTTGTATTAAGCTGTTGTTTCATTATCTTCTACCTCTGTCTCCTTTTCATGTTATGTTTTCTTCCGGTGTGAAAAATGATTGCACAAAAGAAGGAAAGTCTGGGGAATTCTTAAATGCTGTCATTGCCCAGGCACCGACTTCTTTTTTCTCTGAATAAACTCTGGAGCAGAGCCTGTTCTTCAGAAGAAATAAGAAAGAAAATGGAGGTGATCTTGAAATGCCTGTAAAATGCGTATGCAACGTATTTGTTAATAATTCTACTGGAGAACAGCTGGAAGCACACAAGCAGGTGTTTTTACTCCCAACACTGATCTGGTCCAGCTGCCTAATTACCACTTGTAATTAGAAGAGCTAGAATATTATTGTTATCTATAAAACCCAACAAGCCAGCTCTCTCAATGCATAAATAATTTTCAATTGTTTTTGTTGTCTCAGCAGGTGTCAGGGAGGGCTGAGGCTTTCAGGAACTTGTCTTCCTTCCACATGTCAGACCTGAAGACCTGGGCAAGTCACACAAGGTTTCTGTGCTGCTCCCAGTGCTAGACCTAGATGCTCCTTTCTGTACACACATTTAACTCAGTTTACGCTGAACTTCGCCTGCAACCCCCTGACACATCTCAGTGGCTCAGCACAACTGCTGACCACAGCCAGTGAGTCTCCGAGCAGAGAGGAGATGTTTGAGTGACAGCTGCAACGTTTTTATGAGACCATTCTGTAACACACCAATTTTTCTATTGTCTCTGATGTATGTTGTGCCTGTCTATGAAAGAAAGAAATAAGTGCTTGATTTTGTGTTCCGTGCACACCTGTTGGCAGGTCTCCGCCGGCCTCTGGCCATCTCCCATCCCAGGTGCTCCTCCAGCCTCCTGCACCCTCCAGAGCAGATTGAACCTGCAGAAAGGCTGGTTTCAGCTTACAGCTTTCTGTGACCTAGCCTGACTACCGTTCCTACCACCATGGCATCTGAATGCCTTCCGGAAAGACAGCACATGATAAAGTCAGTGCCTGTCTTTCATGGGTTTCACTGTGTCCCCCTCTCTCTCATCTATACCATTTCACTCGATATTTCCCACAAGATATCTCCTTTCCTGGAGGCCACTGTGCCACAGTTTTTCTGAAAGCTTTCCCCTCACACATCCTAGGTAACCTCTCTTTCCCCAGTCCCCAGCATCTGTGCTGCCTTCCATGAGAGGCTGATAAACATACACAATCCTAAGCCCAGCAGAAATCTCCTCAAATAGTATTGGAGTGAGAAGTGCCATTTACACAGCACTACAGGTGGGTGAGTGCAGAAATTAGCCATCATTTCATTTAAGGGCAGAACTTCAAGTCAGAAACTTGAAACTGTGAAATGACGAGTGTCTCACAAAAGCGGTTTTTACCGGCTGAGAGGTGAGATGGAGGGAGGCAGGGAGAGTGCGTGGGCTGGGAGCCGAGCAGAGCACAGGCTCTTCTGCTGAGGAGCTGCCTGAGTGATGTGTTTGCGGTGCCTCATAATTAACACCTAGCGGTTTTTAAGCTGATAGTAGGTGTTTGTATAGATTAGGACAATTTGCTAATTCTATGTCTGTGTCAGCTATCTCTCTCTCAAAAAAATAGGATAAAACATTTATCAAAAGTGTAGAATTGATGTGCCTGAATGCTCTGAATCTTTGCAGCCATTGTGATGTCTGGAGCACTACTGAGAGCTCTAAAGACAGCCATCAAACACCCTTTGCGGTACCCTTCGGTCTCCACCTGAGACCATCCAGCTGCCTCCACAGAGGAGCACAAATCTGTAAGGGAACAGGATCTTGTGTCATTCCCACAGGCCCCATATGAATGTTCCCCAGACCCTTGGGTTTTTTACATGGCACTGGATACCTGTGTTTAGGCAACTGGATCAAGCCACTAAAGTCTTGGATTTTACACCCTTGACAGTATGAAAGGGACTTTCTTTACATCCTGTCCAACAATCCTTGAAGGACAGACAGGCGCTGACATGAGCAGCTACAGGAGCTCAGGCTCCCAAGACAGCTAGCCAGCCCTGACCGCACTTGGCTGGTCTGCTCTCACGCCTGTAAGTTTACATCATTCCATCAATAAGACACCAGTGTTTGGAATATAGTTACAGCCACAATAAGTTGGGGAAACAAATCCTTAAAAGCTAAAAGCAATTGATTACAGGTTAAACCAAGGATATAGAATCAACTTTTCCGTGGAGAAATTTGCATGCTCTCTGAATTTATGGGCAAGACACTGATGTCAGTGGGACTAAGGCACACTCATAATTTGCTAAATTACACATCTTAGTTTATGTACTTTCATTAACCAAATTACATTCTGCATATGTTTTATGTTACTTGAAAGTGGGATTCATTTTTTAAATACTAGAAGTAGAGTAAACTTTTCCCCTTTTCTTCTCTGCCTGAAAATCAGGTGCTCAGTCTGAACATTCAAAATGGGTTTTCAAAGTTTTGAATGACTTCGTAAAAGTTAATGCCTATTAGTGTATCTCAGGTGGAACTCTTTAAGAACAAGAGGCCTGATTAAAGAGGGGGTGAGCTTAGTAATGTTTCTGTAGCGTAAGTCAGGAGCAGCTATCATGGTCAGGCCCAATAATCTGGCCCTCTGCATTAGAAATGCAGTTAGAGCTAATGATGAATTTGAGAAATGGTAATAATTATCTAGCTCAATTTATCTGTTCCAACCTCAGTCAGAGACCAAAGTAGTAATTGCTGTTGTTCCCAGTTGAATGGTGGAGGTTGCTCTGCTCTAATTCCTACCGGCATCATAATAGCCAGGAGATAATAATGACAGAGAATTATAGACTTTGCTCAAATGTTGTCAGACTGGGCTGAGGCATCACACAATTGCACTATATACATAACACATATTGGAAATACTAAAAAAAAAGAAAAAAGCAGACATTCTAAATAAAATCAATTATTAATTGGCTGCTTGCCTTTGCCCTTAATGTGTGAACCAATTTGAGGCAATTCTGCTTAAGTAACACTGTGGTAGCTTTAATTTAGATGTCATAGCAAAATGTGTACTATGAGTGTTTGTCTAACCCTGTCCAGCACATTTCGGTTACATAGAAAGGAATTCAGTTACCATTTTTCTTTTTGTTTTTATTTACTTTGGTAATAATACATTTTAAATTTTAAAATGACACAAATGACATGGGTATAACACCTAGGCCTCTTTGCAATTTCATCTGTGAAGGCCACGATATGTATAGTGTTTCTTTATGGAGGAGGATTTTAGCAGAGCATTTATAGCATAATAAAGGTTTCCTTTTTTCTTTTTTTGGCTGTGTAATTGACTTGGGTCCTTATAGGCTTTGGCAAACAAGACATTAATTAAATTTACAGCTCATACTAAATTGTAAGGTGTTGCAAAACCCAGGATAGATGGCAAAATAATAAAAAGGGACCTGCAGAATTTAGAGATATAAGTATGCAATAAAATGAGATTCAGTCTGTAAAAAAGCAAGCAGGGAACAATGAAAGCAAAATACAGAAACTGTACACCTATAAGTTACATGGAAAGCAGTAGTGAAATTAAAGAACATAAAAAACCCAGGGTGTTGGTTATGACTTTATAAACTGCAGTTGTCATCTGGCTGTAAACGCCAGCCCCATCAGCAGGTAGTTTGAGAGGAGACCTGTATCCATCCTGCGGTGTACCAGTACAGATCTAAACTGAGTACAAATCCATTGGTACTTGAGCAGCTGTAATTCAACCTAAGATCCATTTCATTAATTGCATTAGCCTTTATGGCCACACGCATTGCTGCAGTGCCTTAAATATGCTCAATATAGACAATCTTCTTTCTGAAGTAGCTGTCTCCATAAGACAGGTACAAGAAATGTTGATTTGGAACTGGGAAGGCCACCACAAATGAAGACCACATAAAGCAAATGAGAAGTACACAAGAAGATCAGTAGTACAAGACTAGTAGAAAGTTTCATGTCAGTGTTATGCACCTTTGCAAATGAGAATGTTTGCAAAGATGAAGGTGCCAGGCTCATAGCTCAGCATGCAAAAATGTAAGAAGCAAATGTCTCCAATGACAGTGGGAGCAGTCAGCACAGATTCACCATTCACACTTCAAGTCATGCTTGACCAATCTGATAACCTTCTGTGATGGAATGACTGGCCTAGTAGATGAGGGGAGAGCCATAGATATTGTCTGCCTGGACTTCAGTGAGGCTTTGAACACTGTCTGCTGTAAAATCCTCATAAAGAAGTTGATGAGGTAGGGGCTGGATGAGCAGATGGTGCGGTGGGTTGAAAACCGGCTGAAGGGTAAGGGCCAGAGTGTGGTGATCAGTGGCACAAAGTCCAGCTGGAGGTCAGTCACTTGTGGTGTGTCCCAGGGGTCAATAGTGCGTCTGATCCTGTTGAACATCTTCATTAATGATTTGGGTGATGGGACAGAGTGTATCCTCAGAAAGTTTGCTGATGACACAAAACTGGGAGGAGTGGCTGATATGACAGAGGAATGTGCTGTCACCCAGAGGGACCTCAACAGGCTGGAGAAATAGGCTGGCATGAACCTCAAGAAGGCAAAAAGTCCAACACTCGAGGAGGAAAAAAACGCAGGCATCAGTACATGCCAGGGCCACCCAGCTGGAAAGCAGATTGGCAGAAAAGGACCTGAGGGTCTTGGTGGACACCAAGCTGAACATGAGCCAGCAATATGCCCTCACTGCAAAGAAGACTAATGCTATCCTGGGCTACATTTGGCAAAGTATTGCCAGCAGGTTGAGGGAGGTGATCCTTCTGCCTTTTCAGGATTGATGAGGCCACAGCTAGAGTGATGGGTCCAGTTCTGGGCTCCCCAGTACTAGAGAGACACGGACATACTGGAGAGAGTCCAATGAAGGGCACAAAGATGATGAAGAGACTGGAGCATCTCTCCTGTGAGGAAAGGCTGAGAGAGCTGGGACTGTTCAGCCTGGAGAAGAGAAGACTCAGGCGGATCTCATCAATGTCTATAAATACCTGAAGGGAGGGTGCAGAGAAGATGGAGATAGGCTCTTCTCAGTGGTGCCCAGTGACAGGACCAGAGGCAATGGGCCAAAACTGAAACACAGGAGGTTCCCTGTGAACATCAGGAAACACTTTTTCCCTGTGAGGGCGACCGAGCACTGGCACAGGTTGCCCAGGGAGGTTGTGGAGTCTCCATCCTTGGGGATACTCAAAAGCTGTCTGGCCATGGGCCTAGGCAACCAGCTTTAGGTGACCCTGCTGGAGCAGGGCGGTTGGACCAGGGGTTCAACCAGAGGTTCCTTCCAACCTCAACTATTCTGTGATTCTGTGACTGAAAGATGAGCACAGCACAGTACTTGATCTCTGGGAACATAATATTTTGTGGTCATGCATACACTGTTATGGATACAACTTTAATAATTAGTCACAGTAGATGATCCCTTTGTTGGCTGATTTTAAAAGATTTCAGTTAAAACTGCTATTAAAAAAAGATGGGTTGGTATGTGTGTTTTGAATTTAAGATTTTAAATCACATAAATCAGCCAGAACAACATGACCTTTTTTATCCAGGATATGATGAACACAAATCAGTGAAGAAAAAGTCCTGCATTTATTCGAAGCACAGCACCCAAGAAATTTTTAAGGATTATTCAAGAAATCTCAGATACACTCTCAATACATATAGAAAAGTGGGATCCATTCAGATTAGTGTATTTTGCTGCTGCACCATTTTCTTCATACACAGACAGCTATCATCCCCTTAAATGCCTGAAAATAGTTTTCTTTAAACCTATGCATATCCAGTTTCACCAGGCAGTTCAGCCCTCTGATAAACTTCATCCAGGCTGCATTCCATATCTATTAAAGGAAGATTGCAATATATCCATCTGTGGGGGAAAAAAGAGTTTTTATTTTCTACATTTCACCATAAAGTGTCATCAGTAAATTTATTCTGCTGATTGCAGCTGCAGCACTGATGGGTTTTTCATTCTGTATTCAAAGGACTTCATACCTCCAGCCTGTATCCGCTGTACTTGGGGAGATGGTAGGTGCATACCTGTGTGCACACATGTTGTCCATCTTTTCATCCTCAGTTCATTCTGCAGTTCATGCTACAGTTTTCCATCAGCAGGCTTTGCTCCAGAGATCCCAGTTGGCTTTACTTCCTTTTGACTCAGCTCTGTCTCCTACCTTCGAACTCAGCAGTGTCCATGCCGCTGCTGAGTGGTGCCTGCTGCCGGTGGGCTGATGTACTGGGTGCCAGCAGCCTCCCAGAGCTGCTTCCCGACTTCGACTTTACTCCACACTGAGCAACGCCTGGAGAGCACTGAAGCCTCAGTAATGCCATCGTTTCTTAAATAGCAGCCACTTATTTCCCACTTTTCTTACTGCCTGATATTTTTAAAAGCAGGAATTGGGAGAGCTATAGAGTTTTATAGCACTAAGTACATTGAAAGACAGATTGATTTACCTTCCCTACAATAAGATGTTTTAGTCTTTACGGATCAGCATAAATTTCCCTCTTAAACTGTTTCAAGGTGTGAAGTAGGAGTAGTGTAGCATAGCCTTCTTCAGAAAAATTAGTTATTGAAATGATCATCTCTCTGTACTATCTGGCATAGATCATTAAATTTTTAATGAATAGTTGAAACATACAAACAGACCTCATACCCAAAAGTCTTTGGATTGCCTTGCAAAATGTGACTGCAGAAACTAAAGAAAGTTATAAACCAAAATATGTGTACATCTGGAAAACACTTCAGCAAAATCACAAGCATCCTCACAACAGAAATCTCTAAGCACACAAGATCACATTCAGATTTATACTTATTCAGGAAAGAGATATTCGCTGAGTTTCCATTTCATTTAGAGTGGAGATGTAAAGAGGGAAAAAAAATAACAAAACACTACAAAGAAAGATGGCTTCTTAAAAAATGCATGTCTCATCCCTGTTACACTGATTGGGACTTGTGCAACACTGTGTGGCTTGGTGTTGTGCCCACAAGAGGGTTTTGCTGCTCCAGAGTCTCCAGGAGAGAACCACGGTCCTGGTGCAGAGGCAGCCCCACCAGCAGATGCCTCCAAGTGCCGGCCCAGCAGCTTGGGCAGCCAGGAGAGCTGGCTCTGGGCTTTACCTGCTCTTGACCCAGCTCTGTCTCCTGCCCTGAACTCAGGTGGTGTCCATGCCACTGCTGAGCGATTACTGCTGCAGTAGGAGAAGGGCGTTTAACTGGGGTGAAATATACTCCAAAACCAGATGTGCATCTTCTCACCACAGCGCCATCGCTCAGACGCATGCATCAAACCTGACTGCAGAAAGTCCTCCTTGGAGATTTGTCTGACTTAAACCTCTCAGTGAACCTGCTGGGTTTTGTTCGTTCCCAGTTTCTATAAATGAAACCACAGCTCTCGCAATCGAAGATGTGTGGGTGTCAGACAGCGTGTCTCATCTCTGCAGGGGGAACAGACATACAAGAACAATCCTTAAGTGTTTGTGGAAATTATGTACGTACATCATCCATGTGCCAGTGGGAGAAAACACTTCACCTTCCTCCTTCCTGCAATTGCTCATATAGCACTTCCCAAGGCTGATGTTTGCTGTAATTATTATTAAGGCGTCACCAACATAAGAACAATTGAGAAGTGGACTCAACCCTTCAAATAATGAGAAGTTTGAGATATAGCAGCACATTATGCAACAAACTTCCATAGAACTAAGAAAAAAATAATCTATTAATTTCTTTTGCTACAAGACTGGACAGTGGCAGAACATAAATCTTTGCTTTTGATGAGTAGCCTGGAGCAAAATAGCAGATTGGGCAAAGTGTGGATCTGCCCCATGTTTCAGTACATCACTGAGTTGTAATCACTTCACCCAGTTTGTTAAAGCCAGCCCTGCAGATTGCCAGATCTCAGAATAGAGATTAGATCACCATTATTAGTAGATAACTTTATTTTTCAGAATTAGATTCTACATGAGTGAACAGAGAACAGCGGGAGGGGAAGGCAGTCATTTTTGCAGATGTCATTTTTGGAGTATACCTGCTGACACTTCAATAGAGGTTTGAGGCAGTGCAGGCTTAATTTAAAGAAACAGCAAGTTAAACTCCCCTTTGAGCCTGGAAGTGGATTTGTTCATTTCATTAAGCAGCAGAGCTTGTTTGACAAGTAAGTGAAGTCTGTCTGCAGTATCAGCTAATCAGGATTATCACATTCCTGGGGAGAAGATCCAGGTTGAGCTGAAAGCTATTTTCCTGGTGTTTGCATCCACGTGCACTTAAAGACATATGTTAGGTAGTAGGCTGGACCTTTGAGACAACGCCGTGGAAGACAATAATGAGAAGTACTTTATTGCTTTGCCACATGTCAGACCCAGAGTAGGAATTACAGTTTTCTAAATCACTGCAGTTACCCTGCAGGGCAAAGTATAACCAGAGTCACAGTACGCTGCTGTTAAACACATCGCGGCACAGAGCGGGTCAGGGCTTAGCAGAGGTAATGGGTGTGAGGACAACAGCTTGGCAGCAGGGAGAGATGCTGCCCTCAAAGCAAGTCCAAAGGGTACCAGATTAGGGACCATTAGCGACCCTACCTACTCTCCTGTGATACTCTGTGAGCAAGTCAGAGGGCAGCTGGCCAAGTAAGGAAAATTTTGCATTTCATGGATATGGGTCTGATTCTCCTTTCTTGAAGAGGATGGCCAAACTCATGGTGGCTTCCTTGGCCTTCCTCCAGCACTGAGCAGCTAAGTCATGTTCTTAAAGCCAGACATGGGCTCAGCATGGGATGGTGGATGTGGAGGAGGATGATTGGCAAAGCCTTGTGAAGCCTTTTCACATGCTGCACAGCACCCACAGCCATGCTGGGTGTCAGAGACATGGACTGCTCCACGCTTTGGGCAGTCGGTGTGCACCTGGTGTAGTTCTCACTGCCCTGGGGGACATAACCACCTCTTCTGCGGAGTGTGACAGTGCTTTTAACCTACAGAAGCTGCCTTTCTGCACCACCTCTGAAGATGCTAAGCTACCAGTGAAGCACAGACTGGACTATCCAGGCTTTACTCCAGCCCCAAGAATTCCCAGGGGCTGTTGGCTCCAGCATTTTGCTCTTCCAGCTCAGGGCAGCCCTGCTCATTAGCATTGACAACATAATCTGTCAAGCATTTTTGCATCTATCTCTTCAAGCAACCGCGGTTGCAAAAGGAGCAACTGTTTAAATTTGTGTTAGCTTCATGCTAGCTGCTGGGAGGTGAAAGCCTACTGGCAATCTGGTTCTAGCCCATCTTTCTTGATCACTTTCACAAACTCAGTAAGAGAGTAAAATTACATTAAAACATGCAGTATTGCACCACCCACTGATGCCGATTTCTCCCAGCAATGATGCATGCTGTGTACATTTGAAATATATGGTGCGTTTGATGAGGGCTGGACCTTGCTCCTTGCCAGCAGCTCCAGACTCCCATGGACAGCTCTGGAAAGCACACCAGCCCCGGAGTTATCAGTGCTGTGCGTGCTCATGGGAAGCTGCACTTCTGCCAAGCAGCCAGAACATCAGTGTTTCTGTGCACGTGTTAACGACTGCTGAACACATGGTCCCTTGACAGAATCTGGAAAACAGATCTTTACTGGGAAAACTGGCATGAACTGGGTCCCCTTGTTCCCTGGTATGTTTGTTCCTTGGTCCCATAGCAGTACTAATCACTGGAACGCAATCATAGAATATCTTTGAGACTTTTAGAAACCTGGTAGCCAGATTTAATCCAAAAGATATGCTAAAATGAAGAGGAAACACAAGTAGGAATATATTTTAATTTTTTTTTTCTCCGTATGTGCAAAGAATGCATATGAAGGCTACCTCTCAGGAGCGGAAGAAGAGCAGTGAAGTATTCAAATTAAAATGCACTGCCACGCTATCACAGCTAGTTACAGGAGAGCTCCTGGCCATTCTGTGTTACACAAGGAGCCCTGTACCTAAAGCATCCGCTTTGCTAAACACAACTGGAAGGTTTTGGAGGGAAACAGAAGTGACTTTAATGAAAACTAAGGAGAAAAAAAAGAGGAACTGAGAGTATAGAGTCCTCTTAACTAGCTAGAGTTGAGAAGTTATGGTGAATTACAGCCTAATTAATTTCCTGTATTAATGGTTATTGTTTTCTGAGTGTCCATCTCAGTGGACCATGAAGTTTTCTCCAATGTAATTTTTCTGCGGTAAAGATCAGGATGTAAGCGGTGTTGTAAATAATACAAATTGCATATTAGAGAAAATCTTCACATAGCAGTTTCATCTTAGTTCTCACCTATAGCTTCACCTTTTCCACAACTTGTTAGGTCAGACAATATTCAGGTTTCTCTAATTCCATACAGCCTTGCAGAAAATGCAAAGGGTCAAACCCCCACAGACTTTTCAGAGGAGGATATTTCCTTCTGTTCTAAGTATTTGAACACTTTAGATGTTCATTTTTGTAGTTGAAGCTCTGTTTTGGAGCAGTTGTCACTGATGACCGTGATGCTGGTTCTGATCCATCCAGCATATAGGTCTGTTTATGAAAGCATGGCCATGAACTGATAGCTAATATCTAAGACTCAACGAAATTTGGACGCATTCGGGGATGTGGAACTGAAACCAGTGTTGAGATGCTGATGGAAGGTCTTGTCCTCACAATGTATGAGGATGGGACATCCATTCCCAACCCCTGGGCCCTCCCCAGCACTTGTCACTGCCAGCCACAGCGTACCCCAGCAGCAGCACAGATGTGTTTCATGTGCAGGATTGTTATGTGCTGTACCACAGACGTCTTTCTCTGGAGACAGATGGACAGAGCAAATGTGACAGATAGATAGTCATCAAATTGCTTCATGCATGGTGGGAAAGTTTTCGGGTTTGACCCTGCTGAGTAAGATATAAGACCTCATACAGAACAAAACAGGTATTGAAATGCATTCTCTGTGAACATCCGCATCAGATTTAATAACTGCAGAGCTTACAGAAAGCA